>NC_133662.1:49084688-49384688 GCF_037893015.1 Macrotis lagotis | reverse complement strand
ACATATATAAATCTATACACAAATGTATATTAGATACAGGTATAATAAAATTTAAATGTATTTCTTTTCATTACATTTTACAGTTGAAGTTTTAAAGAAATGTTTAATATGCATTTTGTTAAAATTATATTTTCTATAATATATATTCAATCAAAATTGTTTAATCAGTGGCTATTTGTATTCAGTTTTTAGTCTACAGTGTCAAATTTGTATAAGTAATTCATGATGTTGCACTCAATATACCTTCCCATGGAGGTTATAAATATTAGTTTCTTGTATCTATTAAAGCAAAATCTACATTTGCATTTTATAATTACATGTATTGTCATGACTATGAAAATCTGAAAATTAATATACAACTTGCTCTTTGTGTATCTATAGCTCTAAGACTTAAATTAACAATATTTTAAAGAGGGGCAAATAAGGCTAAAGTCATAACAATTGCTGCAGACAGCTATGGTCAATCAGAAAATTCTCCACAAGAAGAAATTCCAAATTAGCTGGAGAAAAACAGTACATCATGGGGAATATCATCTTAGCCTTCTTTGATAAGAGAATAAAGCATAAACTTCACATGATGAAGTATAGCAGATGGCCCCAGAATCTTCTGAGCTGTTATTTTTGTTCTGAGTCCATTGCTTCGAGATGATAGGCAAACACATTGGGAATGAAGCAATTACTGCATATGGATGTGGGTGTTAGTTTTTAAGGTGGAATCAAATTCCTAGTCTAACAGAATCAATTCTGTTATTTCTAACTATTTGGTTATGCTCTGATGCTTTTTTTCAAACAAACCATGTTGGGTTTTCAAGGCAAAAGAAGATGAATTTTGAGATTGAAAAAAACAAAGAGCTGTTCCAGGACACTTTTCCAGATGTCAGAAGTTAGAATTTGTCAGGATTTTAAAATACAGATTATTTAGTTGTATCAAACTTTCTGTGATTGCCTTTGGGCTTTTCTTGGCAAAAAATACTGGATGGCAATCATACTTAAGTGAAAGGGAGAAGAGGTAACAATTTGCCATTTCCAACTCTAACTCATTTTACAGATGAGGAACTGAACCCAAGGAGTTTAGGTAACTTGTCTAGGGTCATACTACTACAAAATGTCTGAGGCCAAATTTCAACTGAAGAAGATAAATCAGTCTCTCTAACTCCAGGCCCAGTGCTCTATCCACTGCTCCACCTAGCTACTCTAAAATAAAGATGGGACCAGTAATTTTTATTAGCCTAAAATATTTCTGATGAACCTACATCTGTGGATACAAATGAATACTGAAGTGCAACTTATAATCCAAGTCAGAGTTATCCAACCTTATTTTATCTTAGGACCACACTATGATAAAATAATTATTCAAAGGACACACCCAGAATTAAAAAACAGTAAATTATTATAATAATTGGTTTGAAGTGTTACTTTAGCAAGGGCTTTGAAAAGTCATAGTTCTTTAAACTTCTTAGAAAGAAGGGGAACAAAATGCTAAAGCAAACACAAAACAACTGAGCCAATATAACAGTATAAATGCAGGTGCATGCTACTAGTCTGTGTAGTATAGATGGAACACATTCCACAAGATTTATTGAAAATTCTTGAGATATGTCCTCTCTGTAATATTTAAAAACAGCAAAGAAAATTGAAATCAACTAGATTATTTATTAATTATGGAATTAAAAATATTTAGTATGCATTCCATGCAAATTAGAATTTAATTTTTTTGCTCATGGAAATTAAAATTCACAGGCAGACAACATAAAAACATGCTGCAGCATGTGGCCCAGGGGTCATATTTTGGGCAAACCTGGTCTAAATTACAGAAGAAACATGTTGTTTTCTTGACTTCACATAGAATAAATACCTTCTGGGCAAGTATAATATTTATCTTACTTACCTAATTCAATCTTTTCATGAAGAAGAAGGGTATTTATTTTTATGGCTCCTTCTGTAGTATTAATGCATGTAAATTTGTAACTCATATCATACTTCCACTTTCCCACTAAGGGGAAGAAAATAATTGTCACTTTTGTGGTCTATATTTGACTTTTTCAGTAGGGGACAAGTAATAAAGAGACTTGGAGCAAGGACTTTCCTATTGGTCAATGTAGCCTGAGCCTGCTTTCAAATTTCATAAAACCATGCCTACAGAATGAAGAAGGATGTAAAAAACTAGAGATTGAGGAGATATCTATCAGCTAGGCTGAATACATTGTGGTATGATATGTGGTTTGATGAAATGCTATTCTTTTACAAGGAATGCTGAACAAGGTGCCCCCGAATTTGAATTTATTGTAGTTTGTGGGCAGAAAAATAAAGATGCTAAGCAAGTGAAAAAGTTGGAAGAGTTCCAGTTTTTTAAATATGCTCCAATTATTTGCTAACCCCAGACAATGTTGAATTGATGAACTATACTTATGAAATCTTCACAGTTGAACCATAGAGATATAAACAATGGTACTATACTCTTTCCATTCCAAATACCTTTCTCTCCATGGAAGAATTCAGATGTAGCATATAGGTTATTTATTTATTTGAGCCCTATGGGTTCTTAAAATATTAAGCATAGTAGTTTAGAGAGAGAAAAAATATGGTTGGTCTAGATCTCAAAATGAAGATACCAGAATAAACCAGTTAATCAGAAAAAAAGACCATAGGGGAAGAGGACATTTATACATTGATATGTTCAGAGGTGATCTGTATCTTTAGTAAAGAGGGTTCTATGGGATGGAAGAGAGATTCCAGGGAATCCAGAGTAAATATTAAAAAGTAATGGACACATAACTGATTTGAGTTTGACTGGTGTGAGTTTGACTGACTGAAAGCAGTAATGCTAACAATAAAGAGGCCACAGAAAGGAACTTCCAGTACCTTTACATATATTTTCTGGGTGAAGCAATTTCTTTGGCATTGTAGAATCGATCTTGAAAATAAGGAGTGCAGGCTGGAGATAATGAAGAAATGATGACAAAATATTTATCTTTAATAAATAATCTAAGAATTCTTCTAGTAAAATAATTATGAAAAAACTAGGATTATGGACCAGGCTTTCTCTAATTGTCTTTCAGTTACATAAGATAGCTTTCAGCATTCATCTTTTTGTAAGATTTTTGAATTCCATATTTTTCTCCCTCCCATCCTTCCCTCCCCTATTCACATGACAGTAAGTATTTTGATTTCTTATATATGTACAATCATTTACATTTATTTTTTTAAAAAAATCCTTCCCCCTACCTTTTCTTCTTACCACCCTAAGATAGCAAGTAATTTGTTTCAGATTATATGTGTACAATCTTGCTACACATATTTCTATATTAGTCATGATGTTAAAGAAGAATCAGAACAAAAGGGAAAAACCACAAGAAAGGAAAACAAAACAAAACAAAGTGAAACTCTTTCCAAGCTTTTCTGAAATCTACCTGCTCATATTTTTTTTATTCAAGATTTTATTTATTTTGAGCTTGACAATTTTTTGCTCAATCTTACTTCCCTCCCCCATCCCACACAGAAGGCAATTTGTTAATTTTTACATGGTTTCCATGTTTTACATTGATCCAAACTGAGTGTGATGAGAGAGAAATCATATCCATAAGGAAGAAACACAAAGCATAAGGGATGACAAGATCAGACAATAAGATATCATCATTTTTTCCTAAATTAAAGGGAATAGTTTTTGGACTTTGTTCAAACTCCATGGTTCTTTATCTGAATGCAGATGGTATTCTCCATTGCAGATATGCCAAAATTGTCCCTGATTGTTTCACTGATGAAATGAGCATGTCCATCAAGGTTGATCATCATCCCCGTGTTGCTGCTATGGTGTACAATGTTTGTCTGGTTCTGCTCATCTTGCTCAGCATCAGTTCATGCAAATCCCTCCAGGTTTCCCTGAATTCCAACCCTCCTGGATTCTAATAGAACAATAGTGTTCCATGAAATACATATACCACAGTTTTCTAAGCAATTCCCCAGTTGAAGGACATTTACTTGATTTCCAATTCTTTGCCACCACAAACAGGGCTGCTATGAATATTTTTCCAAAAGTGATGTTTTTACCCTTTTTCATCATCTCTTCAGGGTATAGTAGTGGTACTGCTGGGTCAAAGCGTATGCACAGTTTTGTTGCCCTTTGGGTGTAGTTCCAAATTTCTCTCCAGAAAGGCTGAATGATATCACAGCTCCACCAGCAATGCTATAGTGTCCCAGATTTCCCACAACCCTCCCAACAATGCTTATCATCCTTTCTGGTCATATTGGACAGTCTGAGAGATGTGAGGAGCACCCTCAGTGAAGCTTTAATTTGAATTTCTCTAATGAGTAATGATTTAGAGCAATTTTTCATATGGCTTTGGATGGCTTTGATCTCCTCATCTGTAATTTGCCTTTGCATATCCTTTGACCATTTATCAATTGGGGAACGGCTTTTTTTTTTTCAAAAAATATGACTCAGTTCTCTGTATATTTTAGAAATCAGTCCTTTGTCAAAAATATTAGTTGTAAAGATTCTTTTCCAGATTACTAAATTTATTTGGATCTTGTTTACAGTGATTTTGTCTATGCAAGAGCTTTTTAATTTAATGTAATCGAAATCATGTAGTTTGTTTTTAGTGATGTTCTCCCTGCCTTCCTTAGTCTTAAACTGCTTTCCTTTACATAGATCTGGCAGGTAAACTAGACTTGATCTTCTTATTTTCTTAGAGTATTGTTTTTTATAGGATGTAAGATATTGGTCTAAGGTTTTCCATACTAGCTTCCAATTTTCCCAGCAGTTTTTAACATGGAGAGGGTTTTTATCCCAATAGCTGGTCTTTTGGGGTTTATCAAACAGCAATTTACTATAATTGTTTCCTGCTATTGCACCTAGTCTATTCCACTGGTCCACCAGTCTATTTCCTAGCTAATACCAGACAATACCTGATGCTTTATAATATAATTTTAGATCGAGTCGGGCTAAGCCCACTTCATTTGCACTTTTTTTCATTAAATCCCTGGAAATTCTTGGCTTTTTATTTCTCCATATAAATTTATGTAAAACTTTTTCTAACTCATTAAAGTAATTTTTTTGGAATTTTGATTGGTAGGGCACTAAACAGGTAGTTTAGTTATGGTAGAATTGTCATTTTTATTATTTTAGCTCTACCTAACCTTGAGTGCTCATATATTTTACAGAAAAATTTTATTACATTACAATAAAAAATCACAAGGTGTTCAACCATTCCCCAATTTCTAATTCTTTGCCACCACAAAAAAGTTGCTATGAATATTATTGTGCTTGTGAATCTTTTCCAATTTTTATGCTCTTTCTAGGACAGAGTCATAGTAGTAGTGATGCTGGATTGGATCAAAAAGGGTGTTATAGCACTTTGTGCACATTTCCAAATTGCTTTGCAGAATGGATTAGTTCACAACTTCACCAACAATGCATTAATGTCCCAGTTTCCCATCTTTGCTCCAAAGTTGATCATTTCACTTTCTGTCATATTAGTCAATGTGAAAGATATTATGTGGTACCTTTAGGATTGTTTCAGTTTGCATCTTTTCAATCAGTACTGATTTGGACCATTTTTTTCATATGCTTATAGATACCTATAATTACTATATCTGAAATCTGTCTGTTCATATTCTTGGCCTCTTAACAATTCGGAAATAACTTTCTGTTCTTACACATAATCCCCTCTCCCCCCAAGAAAAGAGAAACCTCAAGAAAAACAAAGAATAAAAAAGGGATGCATCCATCTGTATTCAGACACCAATAGCTCTGTCTTTGGGATGGATACTATTTTTTGCCATAAGTCTATGCAAATTGTCTTGGCTCACAGAGAAAAAGATAAGCCATTCACAATTGATCATGACACAACATTGTTGCTACTTTGTGTATAGTTGAATCTGCTCATGTAAGGTTTTTCCTGAGAGCATCCTGTTCATCATTCCTTATAACAGAATAGAATTTCATCACAATCACATACCAATGTTATTTAGCCATTGCCCAGTTGGTGGACAACCTGTCAATCTCCATGTTTTAGGTACTTCTTCAATCTGTAGGCATGGTTTTATAAAACCCTTTGGGAATAAAATCAAATTGCTCTACAAAATTATTGTACCACTTCATAACTCCTCCAATGGTACATTAATCTAATTTTCTTTCCTACCCTCCAACATTTGTCACCTCTTGCTGTTCCATTAGGAAATCAAATCAACATAAAGTAGTACTTCATAATTATTCCAACCCACAATTCTCCAATCAATAGTTAGTTAGGGGGCGTCTAGGTGGCATAGTGGATAAAGCACCAGCCCTGGAATCAGGAGTACCTGGGTTCAAATCCAGTTGCAGACACTTAATAATTACCTAGCTCTATGGCCTTGGGCATGCCACTTAATCCCATTTGCCTAAAACCTAAAAAAAACCCCCAAAAAACAAAAAAAAAATAGTTAGGACATTTTTCTTAATTGTTCAAATAGATAGCATTAATAGCCTTAGCAACCTTTTCATAATTTATCAATTGGGGAATGATTCTTATTTTTTTATAAAGGTGACTCAATTCTTAATGTTTGAAAAAAAAAAGGGGTCTTTATCAGAGAAACTTATTTCAATATTTTCCCATAGTTACTATTGCTATCTGTATTTCCCTCCATCCTATACCTCCACCCCAATTTATTTCCTCTTTATTCACCCTGTATCTCTTTTTTTTGCAAGTCAATAGGGTAAAGTGGCTTGCCCAAGGGCACACAGCTAGGTAATTATTAAGTGTCTGAGATACAATTTGAACTCAGGTACTCCTGATTCCAAGGGTCTATGCTCTATCCACTGTGCCACATAGCTGCCTACCCTGTACCTATTAAAAAGTGTTTTGTGGCTGATTATTCCCTCTCACAATTTTCCTTCCCTTCTATCACCTCCCTTATCCTGCTTCCTCTCATCTCCTTCCTCTCCTACTTTCTTTTACAGTAAGTACCTAAATGAGTGTGTATGTTATTGCCTTTCTAAATCAATTTCAATAAGAGTAAGGTTCACTCAATCTTCCTCACTTTTCCCTCTTATGTCCCACTGCAAATTGTTTTCTTGACTTTTTTATGTGAAATAAATTAACCCATTCTATCTCCCCCTTTCCTTTTCTCAAAGTACATTTTACTTTTACATATTAACTTCATATTTTAATACATTATCCTTTCAAATCAAATTACCCCCATACCTTGTCTATATGCATTCCTTCTAACTATCCTAATAAATGAGAAATGTTCACATGAGTTATCTGCATTATCTTCTATAGCAGGAATAAAAGCAGTTCCACATAATTAAATCAAGGGACTCATAAGGATGAGTTACTTTCCTGTTTTCCTTTTTATACTTCACTTGAATCTTGTATTTGAAGATCTAATTTTCTGTTCAGGTCTAGTTGTTTTACTAGGAAAGTTTGAAAATTCTTTATTTCATTGAATTTCCATGTTTTACCCAGAAAGAGTGTATTCGATTTTCCTGGGTAGTTGCTTTTGGCTGTAATCCAAATGTTTTTGTCTTCTGGACTATCATATTCCCATTTCTGTGATACCTCAATGTAGCAGTTGCTAAGTTTTGTGCATTCTGACTTTCACTCCATTTGAATTGTTCCTTTCTAGTTGCTTCCACATTTTCTCCTTGAAATGGGAGCTCTGAAATTTGATTATAACATTCCTGGAGATTTTCATCTTGGAATCTCTTTCAGAAGCTGACTGTGTGATTCTTTAAATTTCTATTTTACTCACTGTTTCTAGGATTTCATTTCAATTTTCCTTGACAGTTTCTTGAAAAGTAATGTTTAAGCTCTTATTTGGATCCTGGCTTTCAGGTAGTACAGTACTTTTAAAATTATCTCTTCTAGACCTGTTGTCCAGGTCAATTGTTTTTCCAATGATATATTTCACATTTTCTTCTAATTTTCCATTCTTGGTTTTATTTTATTGTTTCTTGATTTCTCACAAAATCCCCAGCTTCTCATTATTCCATTTTATATTTTAAGAAGTTAAGCTCTTGTATCTCCTTTTTCATTTGGCCAGTTCTGGTTTTTAAGGCAATCTTTTCAACATAGACTTTTTGGACCTCTTTTCTCATTTAGACTACTCTGGTTTATAAGATGTTATTTTCTTCAGGAATTTTTTTTCTCTCCTTTACCAATTTTCCCACATGACAGTTTTTTGTCTTAACATTTGACTCTGATTTCAGGGGAGAGATCTGTCACAGGCTTTTCGGTATTTTTTTCAGTTGTTTTCAAAGATAATTCTAGTGATCTACAGTTTTCAATTCTTTCAGGGTCTTATGAACTGAGGCAAAATTGGTAGTACTCTCCTGTTCTGAGCTCTGGGCTGTGGAAGACCACAGGCACTCTACTGTGCACTAGAACTGTGAGGAGCATCCCTATTGTGCTGTAGTCATAAGTTCAGTCGGGCTTCTACTTCTCTCCTGGGAACTGGTCCCCCATACTACAATCCAGACTTGAGTATAAGCAAAGCAACAGAATCCTTCCTCATGGACAGAAAAGAGACCCATGCAATCCCCCTCCAATCCCAACTCCCCACTCTCCATACCAGCAGTAGCTGTTCCTGTGGATTCAGAGGCTTCTGAGGTCTGTTACTGGTCTCTTGTGGTCTAGTCTGCATTGCTGAGGTCTGTATTGGACTGGGTTTCACTCTCATACTGGTGAGGTGGTTTTACTTCTGACCTTCCAAGTTGTCCTTGGGAATCCTTGGGGTGAGAGGTCTGGAAACTTCCACTTCTGCCACTGATCTAGAGACCCTGCTTTTTTCTTTGGGATTGCTGGGGTCAGTTTGCTCAGATATAGTTTGTGATACACTGCTTACTCACCCTGGTGCAGCAGACCTTTCCTGCCATTCTTCCAAGCCATCTTGGGCTGAAAAATTGTTTCAGTCAGTCTTTTTTTTTGAGTTCTGTCTCTCTGAATTTGGTTAGAGCCATTATTTATTTAATTTTATTTGGAGTGGTTGGGAGGAGAGTTCTGGTGAGTCCTTGCCTTTACTCTGCCAAATCTTGGCTCTGACCTTTCCCTTTCTAAAAAAATGAATCAGAAATTTATCAGAAACCATGACAAAAAATTATTTCCCATCTTTTTTACTTTTGTTCTAATCTTGATTGCACTTATTTTATTTGAACAAAAAAATTAACTTAAATGTAATATCCACTTTGCATTTCATAATGTTTTCAATCTCTTGCTTGTCAATAATTCTTCTCATCTCCATAGATCTGACAAGTAAATAATTCCTTGCTCTCCTAAATTGCTTATGATATCACTCATTTTATCTAAAATATTTTCCCATAATAGTCTTATAGGATATGAGATGTAGATTATAATTTCTTTGTCTATTTCCCCTAAACTGAATGTCAGTTTCCAAAATAAAATTTATTTCCTGGCCACTAAACCAAGTCTGAAAAAATAGTTAGCTATTATAATTAGAATGAATGAAGATAAATACCTAATATGACCCATCATTTTAGAGAAATGAAATGAGAAATTAATAGATTAATCTAATGTCACATCACTTGGAATGTGAGAACAAGGACCCTGGTATCATTCCTAGTCAAATTTATACCTACTGCCTACATTTGTTGAATAAAATATATTTGATTTTACTCTGTTGCTTAAGTGAAGGGTTTTTTTAATTCTAAACATTCATAGAGAGAAACTCTCAGCTCATTTTTATTGAAGCAGTTTAACTTACTCATCAATCTCATGACACATTTAACCACTGCTGATCTGATAATTATGATTTTTCAATAACATTTAATTTAGCATTTCCTGATATCACCATTCTATCACTTCTGCATTATGTTAATTCTCATAATAAACATAGTGTTCTATCTTACATCTTAGTGATGTCTCATCTACTTTCCTCAATGCTGTAAAACATTTTATAATCTCTATATTTCCTTCTAAATTCTTTATTGTTACCTTTCTGGCTCCCAGCATTCTCACCATAATCAACAGTTTTGTAACAGTTATGTCATGGTTATTCTATTGTCTAATATTTGATCCACCTTAATATAAATCCCAAAGTCAAATTCAAGTCAACCTTTGCAGTAGTGTTGGCAATAACAGAGAAGATCCAACATTAGCAAGAAAGATGATCAACTTTTGGAATAATGTGATTTCTTTAAAGAAGCAATATTTGTGGGTCAAAACCAAGATGGCAGCTTGAAGTCAGGATTTCCCAGAAACTTCTTCCCCCTAAAAACTCCAAAAATCATCAAATTATGACTCTAGCCAAAATTTAGAGGGGTAGAATCTACAGAACGACTGAGTGATACATTTTCCCAGCCCAAGAAAACTTAGAAATTCCACAGCAAAGGTGTGTTTCACCAGGACTGGGGGTGAGAAAAAAGCTAGAGCTACATGTAGTTCAGTGCAGCACAGCACAGCACAGGGATCACCAGAAACAGTTTAAGGGATAGTGAGAGAACTCTTCTGCATCAGAATGAGTGCAGAGTGAGGGGCACCTGCCTCAGAAAAGCCCTGTGGTGAGAACTTGCAGCAGAAATCAGGGAAATCAACCTGCACCTCCAGAACATAGCCCACAGATGGTAAAGGGGTCAGGGGAGACTGGTGAAATCTCTCTGCTCTCCCTGGGGATGGAGTCCTCTGTTTGCCCGTGCTCAGATCCAGGTTGCAGTTTGGGCTTCCATACTAAGATAGCCGAGCAAGGACCTTCCTCACCACTTCAGGGCAGAGGGAAATGCCTATGGTCATCTACATATCAAAGCATAGGCAAGAGAGCATAAGACCTTGGAAAAATAAACATACTAGTGGGGTGTCCCAAAAAATACCCCAAACCTCAAAGTGCTGTAAATTAGTCTTAAGCTGAGGAAATGAACAAACAACAGAAAAAGAAGAGTCTAACCATAGAAGATTAATTTGGTCCCATGGAAGATTCAGAAGATGATGAGTTCAAAGCTTCTGTATCCAAAGCCTCTAAGAGAAATAGAAAAAATGGCTCAGGCTATGGATGAGCTACAAAAAGACTTCGAAAATCAATTAAGGGAGGTGGAGGAAAAATTGGGAGGAGAAATGAGAGCAATGCAAACAAATCATGAAACCAAATCAGCAGCTTGGTGAAATAAATAAAAAAAATACTGAAGAAAATTATATATTGAAAACTCAATTAGATCAACTAGAAAAAGCAAAGAGAAGAATACCTTAGAAAAACAGAATTGGCCAGGGGGGAAAAGGAGATAAAAAAAGTTCTTTGAAGAAAATAACTCCTTCAAATGTTGAATGGAACTCAAGGAAGCTGAAGACTTCACAAGAAATCATAAAGAAATCAATCTTTTCCAAAAGTAAAGCCAAAAATTAGAAGACAATGTGAAATATCTCATTGGAAAAACAACTGAACTCGAAAAAAGATCCATGAGAAATAATTTTAAAAGTATTGGGCTATCTGAAAGTCATCACCAGGAAAAGAACTTAGACTTCATTTTTCAAGAAATAATATGGCAAAATTGCCCTGAGATCCTAGTAGAAGAGGGAAAAGCAGAGATTAAGTGAATTTACAGGTCACCTCCTGAAAGAGATTCCCAAAAGAAAAACTTCCAGGAATATTATAGCCAAATTCCAAAACTCCAGAGTCAAAGAGAAAATACTAAACTCTGCCAGAAACAAGCAATTTAATCTATAGTCAAGATTACACAGGATCTGGCAATATCTACATTAAGGGCTGCTAGGGATTAGAATATGGTATTCTGGAAGGCAAAAGATCTTGCTTTATAATCAAGAATCAACTTCCCAGCAAAACTGAACATCCTCTTTTAGGGGAAAAGATGTACTTTCACTGAAACAGGGCACTCTCAAACATTTATACTGAAATAACCAGAGCTGAACAGAACGTTTGATCTCCACATACAGGACGCTGGTGAACTATAGAGGGGGATTGAAGTGAAGGACCAACTATGAGGAATATAATGATGTTGAACTGTTTGTATTCCTGCGTGGAAAGAAGACACTGATAACTCATATGAACTTTCTCATTTATAAGAGCTGTTAGAAGGAGCATAGGAAGGAGTGGAGTATAATGGCATAATATTATAATAAGAAGGAGTCAATGGCTGATAAAGGAAAGTACTGGGAAGAAGAGAAAAGAGAGGAAGAAGGGGCTAAGATATTTCACACAAGTGACAATAAAAACTTTTTCAATGGAGTGTAATGGGGGAAGAGGAATGAGTAAGGCTTCATTTTCATCAGAAATAGCTCACAGAGGAAATAACATATACACTCAATAGGACATAGAATTCTCTAGAGAAAAATGAGAAGAAAGGGACGGGATAACTGGGTGTGAGGGGAGGGAAGGGGGGGAATAGGTGATAGAAGAGAGGGAAGAATGTGGAAGAGGATACTCAGATATAACACACTTTTGGACAGGGACAGGATGAAAGGAGAGAGTGGGAAGGAATAGAGTGGAGGAAAATAAAGCTAGTGATAACTTGTGTGAAAAATATTGAAGTAACTTCGCTGGTGGACTTATGATAAAGAAGGCAACTCATTCCAGAGAGACAGTCATTTGAATCTGAATACAGACTGACATTTTTTATTCTCTCTCACTATTCTTGAGGTTTTTCATCTTCTTGGGAGGAGGGGGGTTTGTTTACTCTTATAATAAGATTATTGTAATAATATAAAATAAATAAACTAAAAATAGAAAGCAGAATCTAATGTTATAAACCTATGAATAGCATGTCTTAATTAACGATTTTTTTTTTGCTAAGCCCTTTCAAACATATTTATTGCTTTGTTCTGGATCAAATCAAGTGCAGTTAGTTATACTATTTGAGTATTAAACTTAGGTGGATCAGGAAGATTGAAAACATCCCAATTTGAATAGTAAAATTTACCCTACATTCTGTGATAGATGGTATTTAATTCACATCCCATTTCTCTTTCTCTTTCTAGTCCTTCCCCTTTTACTGAGAAGGCAAGAAATAAGATACTTGCTTTGCATATGCAGACATTTAAAACATATTTTACATCAGTTATGTTAAAAAATCAAAAGCCAATAAAATAAAATGAAAATTAAAATATGCTTCAGTTAGCACCCTGAGCCCTTCAGTTCTCTATCTGCAGGTGGATAGTGTTTTTCATTATTAGTCCTTTGTCCTGAATCAATGTTTTGAGATGTTTCTAAGTCTTTCACAGTTGATTATCTTTAATATTGCTATAGCTATCTAGATATCTTTCTGGTTCACTCTGATTTGTATAATTGTATAATTTTTACCAGGTTTCACAAAAATAATTCTAGTAATTATTTCTTACACCCCAAGAATATTCCATTCAAACATTCATTTTTATGTACATTTTTAATTATTAGTGATTTTGAACATTTTATATAATTGTTGAAATTTTTTGTCTCTTCCTCTGAAAATTTCCTGTTCATATTCTTTGACCTTTGACAAATGGCTTCTTTTTGTAAAAATTTGCCTTAGTTCTTTATGCAGTATAGCAATAGGACCTTTATCAGAGAAATTAGACATAAACAATTTCTGAAGTTTCATGCTTGAATTGTTAATTAACTTATGGAATTACTAAATGAATGAAAAAATGAGATTACAGAGAGGTCCCCCTGGATTTAACTGAGGCATGCACTCTTGATTCTTTGAATCCTCACCAGGGAAGTGAGGAGTGATTCTTTAACCATTCTTTAATAAGGCATAAATATACAAGGACAAAATGGGGGAGGGAGGGGAAAGTTGCACAAAGGCAAATGTGGATAAGATGGTAAAAGAAATCAGTGTGGGGAAAAATGCAAAAGATTTGGAGAGACACTGTCATTTCTGATTGCAATTGGGAGTACTCAAACAACATGAAACTTCATAGGGGTAAAAGAGTGCTCAAATCCTACAGTCAACAAATATGTACATATTTTCTTTATTCTGAAGAAAAAAATAAAATTCAAACCAAAGAAAATCAAAATAATCCTTCTTTGATTGTCTCATTTTTACTATCAACTCATTTTTTTCTTTTACTTTTTGTAGCTTGATTCTTTGAAAAGGTCATCCATAGGAAGTGTCTCTACTTCATCCTCTCTTCTCATTCTCTTCACACCTTATAATTTGACTTCTGAAATTATGAATCAATCGAAACTACTCTCTCCAAATATTGATAATATACTATTTGCCAGATTTTTCTCAATTCTTATTCTCCTTGACTACTCTGAAAACTTTGACACTATTCATAACTTTGTCTTTCTTGATAACTCTTCTATGTTACTGGGACACCAGTCTTGGAATGTCTCCTACTTATCCTACTGTTATTTAATTTTCTCCTTGCTAAATCCTCCTCTAGATCATGCCCTTTGAGTGTAACTCTTCTTTGTATTTTTGTGCTAGGTTTTCTTCTCTTCCCCCTTTATACAGTCCTTGCTAATCTCATCAATCTCTATAGACTTAATTTCTATATTAATAGTTCAAGATTCCCCCACTACATTTCCTGCCACAGCATTTCTTCTGACCTGCAATCTCTCATCTCCAACTGCTTTTAGACATCTTGAACTCAATATCCAACAAACAGCTTGAGCTCAATATGTCCAAAACAAAGCTTATTATTTTTCTACCTAAACCATCTCCCTTTCTGTCTTCCCATTAATTGTCAAGGGCAATGACTTCTTCCCAATCCCTCAGGCTCATAACCTAACTAGCTGTCATCCTGGATTCCTCAATATCTTATTCTTTGTACATCTAATCTGTTGCAAGTGCTTTAGTTTACAAAGTGACAATTAATTTTTACAATATCTCTCATATACACTTTCCCCTCTCCTTTTAATTTGTCACCACATTAGTGGAGGCTCTCATCTTCATAGATGATAAAGTTAAGAAGTTTGTGTAGAGTCTATCTGCCTCAAGTCTCTCTTCCCACTCCAATCCATTCTCCATTAAACTACCAAAGTGATTTTCTAGGTTTTTTAATTTGTTTAGGTTTTCGCAAGGCAAATGGGGTTAAGTGGCTTGCCCAAGGCCACACAGCTAGGTATTTATTTAAGTGTCTGAGGCCCGATTTGAACCCAGGTACTCCTGACTCCAGGGCCAGTGCTCTATCCACTGTGCCACATAGCCACCCCCAAAGTGATTTTCTTAAAATGCAGATCTGTTTATATTAACCTCCCATTCTAACTTAGTCAAACTAAGCAACTAACCCAAATGAATGGCATTTGCTAAAATTGCATAGAATATAGTATCTTATCCATAAATCTGATGTATACATTACTCTAAAACCATACTACAATAGCAGAAAGTATATACACAGTGAGTATACTACTAGAAAGATGCACTCAAGTGCAATAGAGCTTTTCAAGGCAACCTCCACCTCCAACAATGCATCTCATTTTCTTTAACTTTCTATTATTTTCTCCTTCTGGATATAACCATTTCTTCTTTATGTCTTATTTGGGATCTCCAGAATGTGCTTCTTTATTGTATTGATCAAACTGATTTTCAGTTGAAGACATCAGAACTTTTTCAGTCTCCTACCAAGAAAACTTTTCCTTTGTATGAAATTACTTTCAATCAGGTGGCAGGCGATGGGAACAGGGCGGCAGCAGTGAGAGAGAGAGAGAGAGAGAGAGAGAGAGAGAGAGAGAGAGAGAGAGAGAGATTGGATGTGGCCCAGCAGAGAATAAGTTCATTTATTATTTTCTACACTTTGGAGGAGTTTTAAAAATCAAAGATAATTCTACCTTGAGAATAATGTTCTTCCTCCTCAGAATCTTTTTTCTTGACTGTCAATATATTGACTATAGATATTATGTCTACAGAGTTATGTAGATTTTAAAAATTCTTCTTTTTAAAATTTCCTTTCATATTAAGTAAACTTTGAGTGAGTTACTCTCTGTTTTTCTATTTTTTTACCATCGGCAAATATATCAGTCAGAATATGAGTCAATGTTTCACCCCTTTATTATCTGTGAATCTAATTACTCAGTCTCAAAGAGAAAACCCTTAACCTCTTAATTTTAAAACTCTGTTGCTTGACTCTTTAAATTCTGCCATTTTATCAAATGGATTGGTGAATTGAGAGGAGATATCAGTGAGTCAGGAATCTCTTGATCAACTCTCTAATGCTGTTTGATCTAAACACATATAGATTTGTAAACATATTTATTTATATCTCCATTACCCCCACTTTTCTCTGTCTTTCCATCTCTTTGTCTCGGTGTATCACTGTGACTTAATATATTCATTTATAAATTATATCTATCAATATATCTTTATGGAGATGACAAAAACTTAAAGTTGAAGCAGAAATTTTTAATGATAATAAATATATATTTATTAATTAGAATAAATTCATCCAGTGAATAGTTGCCTTTAACAATTTAAGAAACTCAAAGTGAATTCTTCCAGTGCAATATTTTGACCCATGTTCTGTACTAGGTAAGTAACAATATAGGAGAAAGTTGTATAATCTCAGGTCAATTATTTAGTTATCTGAAACTAATAGTTGGATAGGTAATTAAGAATCTAATAGAAGTGACATTTATAAATGAGTGCCTAATGGATTCCCAGTAGGAAAGTGAAGATAACCTAAAACAATTCAGTGACAAACTTTTCTATATATGGACAGTTAGATCCTATTGCTGTCTGGGAGATTAATTGGGTTTTTAGTTTTGTAAACTAAAGCACACTTTTGTGATGTGATGTGATGTGATCTTATCTGAAAAGGAAATCTTTCTGGAAGTGGTTGAAAGATATAATACCCTTTGAAGAAGCACTCTCTATTGGAATAGAAGAGGTTAGAATTACAACTGAACATTGTGAAAAAAACAGACAATATTTATAATAGTGAGAATAAGATTTAAAATTTTTTTTTACTTTTAGACGGCAATGAACAGCCAATTTTTGTATGTAATATAACTAAGGAAATACTGACAGATACTTTACATTTGCTTTATTATTTTAATCAATGTTAAAGTTATTTTAGTTTATGCTATACTGGATATTCTGGCGTTGTAGTTAGGAAGACTTGATCCATACTCAGACAAGTAGTGTGACCAAAACAACAGTCACTTTACCTTTCAGCATCAGACTATAAAGTATGAGGGATTGTGGATCAATTCTCATCTTCAGAGAAATGTTCCATAATAGGAGCTGCCTCCAATGGTGGAATCAAGGATTTAGGATAAAAAAAGCAAATTAAAAGGGAATAAAATTATATTTGAGATATATTCATCAGTTTTATTTCTGTATTGAGGATTTTCTCTATCTTTTCTTATCAAGAATTGATTCTTAGATTTTATATTTTTATTCATAGTTTATTTTAAGTATTAAAACTTGTAGCTAATTTTCAATGCTTATTTTAAAATGTTTAACTGGTTAAAAAACACTGAGCTGGCATTGGAAACCTTGAACCAATTATTTTCTATTTCTTCAGACTTATATTACTTAAAATCATTATCAATATTTCATAAGCTAAATAATCATTAGAGTTGCATCTGTTTCTTTTATTTATTTCTTCTGTACTTCCTCTAAATTTTGTTTTATTTCATGGGTATGTGAAGCTATAGCAAACAGTAAGAGTACTTTTAAATTCCTTTTGACACTTCCTTGTAGCTTCAGAAATCAAACTCCAAAGAAGAGTAGTGCATTGCTTCTTCCTCTGCTGTAGTTACTGTGACTTATTTCCTTTTGATTTCTTTTCAGCTTTCTTCTAAGTTAATGGGTTCTCAACTCTTAGATGTGTGATATCTTGTCTTGCCATTAATCACTATGAAGTTAACAGCTCTTGCACCTTTCAGGACTATCTTGAGCTTAACTCTGTCTACACAGTAATGAATCAAAGTCATGGAAATATTGGATAGTACCTCTTCAAATAAAATTCCTTTTACTCTTTCATATCAGTCAAACTTTGACATTTAGAAAATTATTCTGGTTAAATTCCTTTTTTTTCTAAAAACTAGAAGTTCTAGTGAACCTGAAAAAAAAGATTTATTTAGCATATCTTTTGGAGACAACGTTAATAATGATAACAAATTGCTATTAGTACAATTTTAGTATAATCCCATTATTCATTTGTGATTTTTTTCTAGAAAAAGCATTACTGTAAACCAATTTTATCTCAATGTAGATATATAGAATTGGAGTTCTAATGAAGAGTTTGAAAAACTTCATAAGATATTGCTGATGAAGTGTTGAAATTATTTTTATATGTTAAAAGGCTAAATTTTTATCAATTTTATCATTGACTAAAATTAATTTTTGGCAATATGTATTGTCAGTCTAAGAATTCAACTATATCTCTTAATGAGCTTAGACAAACATTCCTTCAAATGATGACCTGAGATATGTTTATTTATAAAATAAATTGTCTAAACAGTGTTAAAGGCAGAGCAACATAAAATTCATTAACCAATTAAATTTTGCTTTTTTAGTATGTTTGAAAAAATAAAGTCAAGGGGAGAGCACAAAAAGATGAAACCAGTTTAGGAATTAGTACCAACCACTCTCTAGTTCATTTATTAACAACACTTTGCATCCTCCTCTATAAAGAAATTTAATAGAGAATGAGGATAATGTATGACTTATTTCAGAACTGTCATGAAAGAGAAAATACCAAAAGTCAAGTCTACAGGATTTTAATACATTGGATTTGGACCAAGTTTAGCTACTTCCTTGCTATGCTAAGTCTTACTATCTTTATGGTATTCAGTTTCTTAACATTTAAATTTGTGGAATTGAAGTGATGATCTCTAAGTTTCCTTCAGTCTCTCTCTCTATATATATGATTACGTCATTTTGCAAAAAGAAGAATTTTGCAAAAATACTGTCTGACATGCATCATTTTATTAAATATACTGATAAATAGAGTGTCATGTGAAGTAATACAATTTAACAACCTTGTAACCTGATTAAGTCCTTTCTAAAATCACTATATCTTATTGAATAGAGTTGACTTTAATGAACATCTGAATTTGAATGAGTTAAACATAATAGCAGCATTGAAAATTTTATCTCTAGAAAGGTAAGAAAAAATGCCAAATTGAAAAATGACACATTCGATAGATTAAGACAGTTCTAGAATTTACCAATTTTATTATAGAAAGCTTCATTTAATTTTAACATTACTTTAACTAAAGAAAATGAAAAGAGGGATTAAATTTTAATGATAAAATTGTAATAATTCTATGGGGAAAAATTTAGGATGTATTATTGTTGTTGTTTTTTGCAAGACAAAATAAAAGTAAAAGTTGTCTCACTTGTTAGGGTTCTCATCTCAGCCAAAGCAGAAACTTGCTTCCTTTATTTTTCAAATAGTGAACTAGGAAATGTGTGTTATATGGTAAGAGTAGTAGAAGGATCCCTTTACTGTTCATCTCTATAAAGGATATAGGTTATCCTTAGATAATCACAACAGGCTCTTTTGCTTAGTCATTGCTGGAAGAATTCTTGTCAGAGTACTCTTTAATAGACTGATCTTTCATTGGAATATGATGACCTACCTGAGAGATAATGTGGCTTCAGGAAATGCTTATGAACAGGTAATATGGTATTTTCTTTCCAATAAATCCAAGAGAAATGCTAGGAGAAAAATAGAGGTATGTTGATATTTTTGAAAATATCTGTGATAGTCATTTTGGTTTGTGGATGATCATGTTAAAATTTGGTTGCCTTATAGAATGTTTTTCATAAAAATCAACACTTGGTTTTATTGAATAGTTCAATAGCTTTCTTGTTTCAAATTTTATTAATTTCTCCTTTGATTTTTAGAATTTCTAATTAAGTATTTAATCAGTGTTTTTTAATTTGTTCTTTCTCTATTTTAGTTGAATGTTTAGTTCATTCATTTCCTCTTTCTCCAATTTATTCATCTAAGCATTTAAAGATATAATGTGTCCCCTGATAACTGCCTTGGCTGTATCCCATAAGTTTTAGTATGTTGTCTTGTTATTGTCATTATCTAGGATGAATTCATTAATTCTATAATTTGTTGTTTGAACCACTCATTCCTTAAAATGAGGTTAATTAGTTTATAATTGCTTTTAGTTCTAGCTATGGCTCAATGTTCAATGTTATTTTTATTGCATTGTTATCTGAGAAGGATGTATTCATGATTTCTGTCTTTCTGAATCTGATTATTAGGTTTTATGCCCTAGTACATGGTCATTTTTTGTGTAAGTACCATGCACTGCAGGGAAAAAGAATATTCCTTTCGATCACCATTCAACTTTCTCCAACAGTCTATCATGTCTAGATTTTCTAACATTCTATTTACCTCCTTAACTTCCTTCTTGTTTATTTTATGGTTACATTTATCTAAATCTGAGAGCAGGAGGTTGGGGTCATCCACCAGAAAAGTTGTGCTATCTATGTCTTCCTGTAACTCATTCAACTTCTTCTCTAAGAATTTGGATGCTATATCACTTGGTGCATTTATATTTAGTATTGAAATTTTTCATTATCTATGCTTTCTTTTAGGAAAATATAGTTCCCTTCCTTATCTCTTTTAATGAGATCTATTTTTATAGCTGCTTTATCTTAGATAAGGATTGCTACCACTGCCTTTTTTCACTCTTGCTGAAGTAAAGTATATTTTGCTCCACACCTCTTACCTTTACTCTGTACATATCTCTTTGCTTCTAATTAGTTTCTTCTAAGCAGCATATTGTTGGTTTCTGGTTTATAATCCAGTCTGCTATTCACTTATATTTTATGGGAAACTTCATCCCATTCACATTCCAAATTTTAATTACTAAATCTTTATTACCCCCATGCTTTCTTCTGTTTAAGTTTCCTCTCCTTTTTGCATTTTACTCAGCAATATTTTGTTTCTGAACATCAGGATCTTCAATATGTTTGCCCCCTTGTATCTAACCCCCCTCCCTTTCTTCCCCTTTACCTACCCTTTGCCCCTTGTTCTTTCTGTTAATTCCACTTTTCCTCCTCCCCTCACCCTTTCCCCTTACCTTGAAAGGTAAGATAAGTTTCTCAACTTAACTGAGTGTGTGTTTATATTAACTTTAGGCAGTTCTCACCGCTTCCTTTCTTCCCCTCTATTGCAATAGGTCTTTTGTACCTCTTTATGTAATGAGATTCATCCTATTCAATCTCCTCTATCTTCCCATCTCTTTACTGTCTCCCTCTCCATTTTGTTTAAGGTTTTTTGCAAGGAAATGGAGTTAAGTGGCTAGCCCAGGGCCAAATAGCTAGGTAATTATTAAGTATCTGAAGCCAGATTTGAACTCAGGTATTTCTGAGTCCAGAGCTGGTGCTCTAACCACTGTGCCACCAACCACCCCCTGTCTCAACTTTTTAAGGGGATTTTGTTTTTAAATCATTCTCTCAGAGTCATGGATAATTCATGAGTGTCCATTACTTCTGGCTAAGTATATTCTCTCTAATAGAGTTACACTTCTCAAGAGTTATAAGAATCTTTCATGGATAGTAGGTTTTATTTTTTCTTTCTCCCTTTTTTAACCTTTACATGTGTCTCTTGAGTCTCCTGTTTGATGATGAAATTCTCTATTTGGGTCTGCTTTTTTCATCGGGAAATATTGGAAATCTCCTATTTTGTTAAATGTCCATCTTTTCCCATGGAAAAGAAGGCCCAGTTTTGCCAATAGTGGATTTGTGACTGCATTCCAATTTCCCTTGCTCTTTGGAATATCTCATTCCAGGCCCTTTGATCACTTAATGTTGATGTAACCAGGTCCTGTGTAATCCTTACTGTGGCTCCTTGGTATCTAAATTGTTTCATTCTTGCTATTTACAGGGTTTTCCTTTTTATTTCATAGTTTTAGAATTTGACCACAATATTCCTGGTGTTTTCATTTTGGTATTCCCTTTCCAGAGGGGATTGTTATATTTTTTCAACAACTATTTTGTCCTCTAGTTCCATAATATCAGGGCAGTTTTCCATTACCAAATCCTGTAATATTATATCCAGGCTTTTTATCTCTTCAATGTTTTCAGGAAGCCCAATGATTTTAGGTTGTCTTTCCTGGTTCTATTTTGGATATCAGTAGTTTTTTCAGTGAGGTATTTTATATTTTCTTCTATTTTTTTGTGTTTTGGTTTTGTTTAAACTATTCTTGTTGTCTCCTGGAGTCATTAATTTCCACAGAATCCATTCTTTATTTAGGGAAGATTTTTCTTCATTTACCTTTTGCAATTCCTTTTCCAACTGATTAATTCTAGTTTTGAAAGAGTTTTTCATTTACCAAAGTGTAGTTTGAAGAAAATTTTTTTTCCTTTTTACATTTGCATAATTGAGGATTTGAGACAATTTTTTTTGTATTTGTCCTATTGTATTTTCCAAGGATTTGTTTCCTTTTTTGGGAGATGCTAATTTTTCCCTTGTAAGGTGTTAATTTTCTCTTGAGTTTTTTTTACCAGTTTTTCTAATTGATTTTTAAATTCCTTCCTGATTTCTTCTAGGAAATCTTTCTGGGCAGGAGTCTAATTTGTAATCTCCTTAGAAGTTCTAGATTTCTCTGGGTTAGGATTTATGACTTAAAAGTAGTTTTCAGTGGGTCCCCCTTTTCCCTGGCCTTTCTTCATTGTACTACTGGTCTTTCTTCATTTTTCTAGGATCTTGTCTTGCAGGATGGGCTGGCTCACAGAGGTTTGATTTTAAAAACCCCAAAGACTTTGCTGCCTGGGTTTAGTATCTCCAAGTTGGGCCAGCCACTAGAGGATGCTAGAGGTTTTGCTCATTTGGCTTTTTAACTCCTTTAGGGCAAGCCAGTAGGAAGTGCTGGTCACTTTCTTTGGAGTGTCTGTGATCTTGATTTGAGCCCCTCACCCTAGATCTGGAGAGGGTGGTGGGAGCAGCAGGGTCTGAATTATCCTTGAACAATGTGGGCTGGACCCTGGTGCAAGAATGTTAATCTCCCTATTTAGCTGAGGGAGCTCTACTGCCCAGGCCTGAGCCTGGTGAGGTGATGGGGCCATTACTGTGTTTGTTCTGGTAAGAGGGCTCTGCTGAATGTATGAAACTTACAGCCCTGAGCCAAGTGGATAGATGCCCTGTGACGTTCTGGATCTCACTGGGTTGCAGCTCACCTTCCAGCCTTGCTGTATTCCCTAGGCCACTGCTCCCACAATCAAAGCCTCCATGGCTAAGATACTGTCCTATGTCTTCACCCTGTCCCAATTGGCTTTCTGTTGTCTGCTCCAGATTCACCCATGGTCCTCTGAGACATAACTTGTTGGTAGGTGTTCTTCTCCTAGCTTCTTTTTTCTGGATTTTGTCAATAAAATTTCTGTCAAGAAGTTTCTTTCATATTATTTCTGAGGGGAAATCAGGAGACCTTAGCATAGTGCCTGTCTTCTTTCCATCATCTTGGCCAAAGTCTCATATTATGGAAGTTTTAAAACAAACACCCACTTCAAAATTTATGTCAAACAATTTTCTTCCACCCTTCCTTGCCTCACCCCTCAGCAGCCAACCCTCTAAGGAATGTTGTACATGTCCATTTATATTTAACATGATTACATTTTTGTCATGTTGTGTATAAGGAATTAGGACTAAGGGCAAAGTAGGAAAACCAGGGAAGAGGACAGAAAAATATAAGAACAATTTTTTTAAAAAGGGAACATAGTGCTCATTCATGTTATGTGGGTTTTTTTGTTGTTTTTGGTTAGTTTTGTTTTGTTTTTTTTCTTGTTGCAGATGGCATTGGCAATAACAGGTTTCCCAAGGTTCTCCTTGCTCTCTAAAGTATTGAGACAATCTGTATACATCATAGCTCATCAACTCACAATATAGTTAATGTGTGATGTTATTCTTTCCATGCATTTCTATATTCCAAACATTCATGGTTTCTTAAGAACAAAAGTAGGCCCTAACATTCATATACCATAAAGTGTTCAGTCATTCCCCACTTGATGGACATCTCAATTTCCAATTCTTTTCCAATACAAAAAAAAAAAACCTGCTGAAAATATTTTAGTAACTTCAACTTGGAGTAACTTAACCCAGTGAGCAAAGCCTCTAGGGTTTTCAAAACCAAACCTCTATGAGCCAGCCCAACCCCCAACACAAGATCCTAGGTAAATTAAGAAAAGGCAACATAAAGGGGTACCCATGGAAAACTACTCTGAAAACTACTTCTGGTTTCCTGCTTTTTATGATTTCTTCTGATTATATATCTAGAATTAATATTGCTAGGTCAAAGGATATGATCAATATTATTTCTTTTTGAGCTTAGTTCCATATTGTTCTCCAGAATGATTAGATTAATTCACATAACCACCAGCAGAATATTAATGTCCCACTCCTCCCACCTATCCAATATAGATCATTTTCCAATTTTTGTCATTTTAGCCAATCTAATAGGTGTGAATATCATAAATTAAAGCAACATAACTGTTTTAATTTGCACTTCTCTAATCAAAAATTATTTGGAGCATTTATTCATGTAATTATATACAGTTTTAATTTCTTTGTTTGAAAATTGTTTTTCCCAAAACCTTTAACCATTTATCAATTGGAAAATGATAAATAACTGTAGAAAGTTGGTTCATTTCTCTAGACATATTAGAATGCTTAGCTATGAAAATTATTTCTCAACTTTCTGTTTTCTTTCTAATCTTGGCATCAATAATTTTATTTATGTGAAATCCTTTTATTTGATGTAGTCAAAATCATCCAGTTTGCATTTTAAAATGTGATCTAATTAATATTGTTAATAAATTTTGCCCCTTTCTGTATAGATGACAGAGGATTTCTTGATCTGTTAATTGAACTAAGGTATTGCCTTTTATGCCCAAATCCTGTATCCAATTTGACCTTACTTTGATAGGATGTGAGATGTGGGTCTGTGCCTAGGTTTTGCCATATATTTGGAAGTTTTCCCAACAGTTATTATTGATTAGTGAGTTCTTATTCCAGAAGCTATGTCTTTTACTTTGTCAAACAATATATTACTCTAAGTATTTACTACTGTTTCTTTTGTACCTATTCTAATCCACTGATCCTTTATTCTATTTCTATTTCTTAGCAAGAACCAGGCAGTTTTGATAGCTGCTTTGTCTGAGGTTAAGAGTGCCACCCCCGGTTTTTTATCTTTTCCTGAACCATAATATATTTTGCTTCAGACTTTTACTTTTATTATATATGTATCTGTTCAGAAATGTTTTTTGAAAGCATCATATTGTGGGATTTTGATTTTTATGTCATTCCTCTTTCTGTTTCTGGTTTTGTGGAGAGTTCATACCATTCATATTTATAGTTAAAATTGCCAATTCTGTATTTCTCTCCCTGTTGTCTTTCCCCCATTTACACTTCTGTGATTCCTTTTCTTTTATTCCTTCTTACCAATGCTTTGCTCGATTTCCCCTTTAAATTTCCTTTTAAATATAAATTTTGACTTTATTTCCAATTTTCCTTTTCCCTTCCCCCATTTCCCATCCCCCCTCTCCCACTTTAGGGTAGCATAAATTTTAAACTCAATTCTATGTTATTCCCTATCTGGACCAAATCTATTAAGAACATTTACTCAATGTTCACATCTTCCCTTTTTCCTTCTACTATAATAGGTTTTTGTGCTTCTTTACCTGGTGTTATCTATATCCACTAATGGCCAGCTTTCTCCTAGTATAGTCCTTCTTTCATGTTTTTATTGTTCCATTAAAGAAACTCAAAGGGAACATGAGAAAAATAAGTTTAGAGTAAACACCACATTTGCTTACCTGAATTATTTGTCCTGTACCTGTGGTAGTGCATTCTGAGCTTTTATTGATGTGCTCAGTCACAGTTGGACATACTATAATTTGTCTTAAACATAGTGATGTCATTTTGGTTTTCTTCCATAAGGAAAGGCAATATCTAACCATACTCATACCCTCTAAGCACAATACCTTCAACTATATTCAATCCTTTAACTATTCAAAGAGAACTAAAATTCTCAGAATTTACAAATAGTATCTTCCTTAACTTCTTTCTAAGAAGATAAAAAATTACATGAATAATTATTTAAAATATTCTCAAGCTGAAAGAGCAGCCTAAAAATCAATATAATAAATGTAATTTCAGTTTCATAGCTATAACCTTCAAAGGCATGAGCTATATTTAATTAAAAATATAGAAAAGAATTTCTAACAACAGAAACAAAAGAATGATAGTCTACAAAGAAATGCACACCACTGTCACCTTTATGAATCTTTTATAATAGAATTTTTTTAATAAATTGCTCCACTCAGTTTATGGTCTTCCTCCAAAATAAAATTCAACATTCTTTTCTAGGCTCTAGAACTCAAGAACCTCCATGATAGTGTGTTACTTATCTTTTCAAAATAATCTCATATTACATATTAGGAACTATCATCTATTTTATGCTCTAACCAACCTGGAGCCTGAGAGCTAAAGAAAAAATTATATATAAAATGGATCCAAAAATTGTTAGTTCTATTTTTAGATTTTGCTTTGTACTGCCTTGTTTCCTTATTGACACTTTTAAAACCAATCATTCAATATTATTTTCATTCCTTATACCCATGGTAACAGTTATCTCTTCAGACCTCACATTACATTATTTCAAACCTCCTTTGTACATATTATATATCATCATCTCTGCACACATTAATTTCCCACTCTATTCTATAGTTAATAGGAAGGCAATGACCACATTTTATATTTGTATCTTCTAGCACAAATCACAGATGTTTACATACAGTAGTATTTAATTAATTATAGTTGAATAGTGAAAGTAAGAACTTTAAGATTTTTAGGTCATTTTAGGTGAAGACATTGGTATTCTGACAAGGTCACCGACATGTTTGAATATATGCATGGCTCTGGGTAAGAAGAATAATTTTGTCATTTTCATTTAGTTATTTCTGTCATCTTCAGCTTTCCATGACCCTATTTTGGGGTTTTCTTTGCAAAATCACTTGAGTAGTTTGCCATTTTTCTCTTTAAGCCATTTTATAGATGAAGAACTAAGTCAAACAAGATCAAGTGGCTTGCCATATGTCACATATCTAGTATTTGTCTTAGACTGATTTCAGCTCATGAAGATAAGACTTTCTGATTCCTAAGTACAGTCTACTATTGTGGAAATAAAGGATATAAGATCATAAATTACTGAAATATTCATCCAATGTAGTTTGACTAATCATGCTTCCTGAAGGTTTAAAATCTGTGATTTAAACTAAACCTTGGTCATCACACATCTCTAAATATTTCACCATGATAGACATATCAAGAGGGCAATCTTCCCTAGTGTATTAGTGATCACCTGACTTAATGATCTCTATATTGTATAAAGAACATGTTTCTAGCATTTTATCCTTCTCCCAGGATGCTCTTATACCCTTCCAGATTGGGAGGCCTTTCATCTCTACTATTGATCCCATTAATTTTATTTCCCAGTTTTAGGAGTCCTAGTCTATCAATTCAATACAAGCATAAAAAAATTCTTTCACAGAAGAATATTTCCTCCCAAGGTGTAACCATTAAACACTAAAACATATTTTCTCAGCACTCCAAGGATATTATTTCTTCATGTTGCACCTCAAATTTTGGGAGATAAAGGTAATTAAGTTTACATCCTAGATCACTTTCTATATAAACTTATTCTTATGAAGTTCTGATTACAAAGTATACCTGGACTAGATTCCAAGAATCCTGAATTCTCTTGACTGATTGCAATATTCATTCAGGAATTTTGTGCCTGGGGCAGAACTCTACTCCTCAAAGTCATGTGGACAAATAAAAAAAGACCAATTCTCCATTCATTTATCAGTGCCATGTAAAATATGGGAAAGTAGAAGGTAGTCATTAAGACCTTCCTCAATTTTTTCATGAGTCACTTCTTTGAGTTATTCAGGCTACCCCTGGTACCATTTGGAAAAGATCAATATGGCAATCTACATTTCATAAACCCAGAGACTCATATATAACTTCTGCTATAAGAACTCAATTTTTTGACAATAACTACTGGGAGAAGTGGAAAATAGTATGGCAAGAACTAGGCATAGACCAACATCTCATATCCTATACCAAGATAAAGTTGAAATAATTATCGGAGGAGGCAGCTAGGTGGCACAATGGATAGAGCACTGGCCTTGGAGTCAGGAGTACCTGAGTTCAAATCTGGCCTCAAACACTTAATAATTGCCTAGCTGTGTGGCCTTGGGCAAGCCACTTAACCCCATTGCCTTGCAAAAAAAAAGAAAGAATTATTGGATTAAGACATAAAGTGTTATACCATAAGTCAAGTCGAAAAACAAAGAAGTCTGTCTGTTAGACCAATGGAATGGGGGAAGTTTGTGACTAATAAAAGAGAAAACATATTAAAATACAAAATGGATAATTTTTACTACATTAAACTTAATATGTTTTTGCACAAATAAAACCTATGTAAGCAAGATTAGAAGGAATGTAAAAAATATGGGAAGTTATTTTTAAACAAATGTTACTGATAAAGAACTCCTTTTTAAAATATAAAGAAACCCGATCAAATACAAGGCATTCTCCAATTGATAACTAGTGAAAAGATGCAAAAGTTTTCAGGGGAAGAAATTAAAACTGTGTGGACATACAAAAAAATGTTCCAAAGTACTTTTACTTAGAGAAATGCAAATTAAAACAACTCTGAAAAACCACTGCACACATCTCAGATTGGCTAAAATGGACAAAAAATGGAAAATGTTCTATGTTGGAGAGGTTGTTCGAAAACTGAATAACTAGGGGAAACTAGGATAGCACAGTGCATAAAACACCTGCCCTGGATTCAGGGGGACCCAGAATTCAAATCCAGCCTCAGACACTTAATGCTTACTTATTTGTGTGAACTTGGGCAAGTTATTTAACCCCATTGCCTTGCAAAAAAAATGAAAGAAAAGGAAAAAAAAACCTGAGAATCATTCAATTTTGGTGGAGTTATGAACTGATTCAATCATTCTGGAGAGCAATTTGGAATAATCACCAACAGGCAATAAAACTGAGGATTCCCTTTGATCCATTGCAGTGATAAAGAATTGGAAATTAAAGGGATGCCTATCAATTGGAGAATGATTCAACAAGGTGTGATACATAAATTATATGGAATACTATTTTTCCATAAGAAATCATGAGGATTTTGACTTCAGAAAAACCTGGAGAAACTTGAATTAACTGATGTTGAGTGAAGTGAGCAGAACCAGGAGAACATTGTACACACTAACAACAATGTTGTGAGATACTTAACTGTGATAGATGTAACTCCTCACATTACTTCAGTGAAGGACAATTGTTGGACAGCTGCAAAGGAAATTGTCATCCATAATCAAAGAAACAACTATGGATTCTGAATGCAGAGCAAAGCAAATTATGTTCACTTCCTAAAATTCCTTTTATATTTTTACTTTCTTTCTCATTTTCCTCCTTAGTTCTAAATCTTCTTTTACTCCATTACTAAAACAAAAATGTTAAATCTATTGTTCCTGTACAACCTACAACAAATTGTTTGCTACCCAGGGGAGGGTGGTGGGAAGGAAGGGTGGTAGAACAATGTGAAACTCAAAAGCTTGCAAAATGATGCATGTTGAAAACTTTATTTTCATACTATTGGAGAAATTGTTTGGAATCATTAAATAAAATGAATCAAATTAAAAGAATTTCAACCTCCTTTTGTTTAAATCGAGGCATTCTCACCAAAATGTTCATTGGTGATTAATATTTAAGTTCTTGTAGTTTTGTTCTATTGAAATAAAACCATCAAATCTTTGTTTCAATGATTGTGAATAATCCAGCTTTAATTAATTAATTAATTAAATTAATCCTGCTTTAATTTACTTTTTTGTGATCAGTAAAATTCCTAAAGTGATTGAAATTATTCACTTTCAAGTTTCTTTATTGTCCTTACCTGATAGTATTTGATTTTTAAGGCACTGTCTTATATTTCCCCTAAGGTGTTTGCATGACTTATTGTTACTTCCAGTATCTAATCATAAAATATACAATGAGATTTAAAGCTGAGGTTTAAATTGCTCTATTTGTGCTCCTCACCAACTTCTATCACATAATCTGGTGTTCAAGGGATACCTACATAGAAAGACTCCTTTGATTGTGCTTCATTTGCTCTTTTCCCATTTTTTCTCACATCTGCAGTAATAGTTTTCATAATAGGCCCTTTGTTTTCATATTAAATATAAGTATGTTTTATGCAATGACCTACTAGAAAAATTGGCATATAGTAAAGATAATTGAAGTTCAGTATTTTTAAAAATAGAAATTCAGCATATTCATAATTTAAGGTATTTATTTGGTGGAGGAAATGACAAATAAGGTACCAACTATGTCAAGGAAAAGTCACAGATTATGTCCCTAAGCTCAAGAAGAGTTGAACATAATCAAACAACAAATATCAAAATTCTATTGTTCCCCTATAGTTTGTGTCATACTGGTTTTCAATTAGTCAAATCAAAGCTTCTCTACTGCCAAGTGCTGTGATTACCAAAAAAGAGGCAAACTACAGTCCCTGCTCTCAAAGAACTCACAGTTTAATACCATGGAAACATGAAATATGACATGAAGGCAACTATGTACCAAAAAAAGCTATGTATAGTGGACATTGAAGATTATTGATAGAGGGAGGGCACTCGAATTAAACAGGATCCACAAAGTGATCATAGATATCTCAAGAAGAATAAAGTTAAAAAAAAAGAAAGTTTCAATCGTATTCAGGCACTGCCACTTCTCACTGGGTATAGATAACATTTTTCCCTGTTAAATGCTTCAGAGTTATCTTGGATCTTCATATTGCTGAAAAGTGATTCATTGATGATCATCTACAATATTGTTTTCAGTTGATGTACTGTACATTTCACCTTGCATCAGCTCATGTAATTCATCCCAAATTTTTATGAGAGCATTCTGTTCATCATTTCTTATAGAACAATAGTATTCCATCCCAATTACATAGCAAAATTAGTTCAGTCATTACTCAATTGATGGGCATCCCCTCAAAATTTAATTCTTTGTACCCAAAAAAGAACTGCAATAACTATGTTTATATGTACACAGACACACAGACACACACACATATATATTATTTTTATGCCTCTATCCATTTGTAGATAGAGATATATCTATATATCTATATCCATCTCTCTCTCTCTCTCTCTCTCTCTCTCTATATATATATATATATATATATATATATATATATATATATATATATATATATATATTTCCTTTTCTTTTTTATCTTCTATGAGATCTAGTACTGGTAGTGCTTTGGGCATAGTTACAAATTCTTCTACCGAATAGCTGAATCAATTCACAACTCTATAAACATTGCATTCATGTTTCATTTTTCCAATATCTCCCTCAACATTTGTCATTTTAATTTTATGTCCTATTAATCAATCTATTTAGTACTTAAGAAGTGTTTTAATTTGCATTTCTTCTGTCAATAGTGATTTGGAGCATTTTTTCATAAGTCTTTTGATAACTTTGATTACTTCATCTGAAATCTCTTCATATCTTTTGATCATTTATCAATTGGGGAATGGCTCTTATTTTTTAAAATAAATTTTTCAGTGCTTCCTATATATTTGGGCAACAGGACCTTTATCAGAGAAACATGCTTCATTTTTTTTCTCAGTTACAATTGCTAAAAAAATTATCTCAGTCTTATCTCTACTTTAATCAGTTCTTTGTCTCTCCTTTCACATTATTCTACCTCAATAGTGTTTTTCATATAACTACCACTTCTCCAAATCTGTCTTCCCTTATATCATAACTTTCCCTTCTCTTATCTTTTTCTCTTCTTACTTTCATGTAAGGTAAGATTTCTATACCCAACTGAATGATGCAATTGAGTCAGTTTTGATTAGAGCAAAGTTCATTTACTCGCCAATGCCCATCTTCTAATCGACAGTAAAAGATTTGTATTGTCCCTTTTGTGTGAGATAATTTATCCCATTCTGCTTCTTTCTTTCCCCTTTCTTCCAGTGTATTGCTCTTAGAAATATCAATTCTAAAGTTGAATGCAGGGCTGATTAGACACAGGGGAGATTTGAGATTTGAGGGACCAACCATGTTATTCTAATTGTTCAAGGCAATGGGAGCATGCATTCCAATAGTGGCAATGTCAGAAAAATTGGCATATTTTTGTGACTGAAGAATGCCCTAAGCAATAAGATATATAATTGTCAAAGACACAGTTTTCATAAACATATTTCTCTTCATTCTAGAAAAAGGAAAACCATTTTTGTCCTTTGTGTTACTAAATTGCTAAGATATTTTTAATACAAAGATCTATTATTCAACTATATATTTTATAGTAAATTGATTCAAGGCCTGAATAAAAAATGTTGAAAATCATTCAATTGAAAGAATCACTAAGACATTACTGAGAGGAGAAAAATCAAATCTATATCATATACTGGAAAGAGAGCTGTAGTGAAAAATCAACAGATCTGCTTTTGATTGTTGTTCCTTTTCTCACTTTCTCTATGACCACTGGAAAAAATATTCAACATCTCAGATTCAGAAAAATGGGAATTATAACAATTGCATTTTCCTGCTTTACTGAACTGTTGTGGACTAAGTGCTATGGAAATTTGAATTGTTGTTCTAATTATCCTTTCTATGTTAGATGCTGATAAAGCAATCCTTTAAATTATAGTGAGTTGCTTCTCAATATTCACTATGGGCACCTAATTGGTGATTTATGAGTGGGTGAAAGAAACCGGAAGGGAAAAATCAGAAGGTTAGATTTTAACTTTCTATTTTTTTAACTTATTTTTGTTTTTTGCAAGGCAGTGGGGTTAGGTTATTTACCCAGGGTCACATCGGTAGGTAATTATTAAGTGTTTGTAAGTCAAATTTGACCTCGGGTCCTCCTGACTCCAGGGATGGTGCTCTATCCACTGTGCTACATAGCTGCCCTTTTTTTGTAGCTTCCTTAAGACCTGATTTGTGGATAATTGTGACCTAAAGCATTTTTACCTTCTCTTTTAGCCCGCAAATTGACAAGTCATAAGTGATGTTTGTCGTCCTTTGCTCTAAGCTCCATAAGTTATAAATTACTGTCTAAGTATCCAGGATTATATAGCATTTAACTTTTGGCTACTATTCCTATCTTATTTTTTTCCTTAAGGAAGTTTTTAATGTTCCTTTAGTAACATTTTTAACAGAGCAGTATTCAAAAGGAATAAACATCTGACACTGAGACATCCCAATATAGTTAAGAATATCTTTACATCATTCTGTGCTTCTAAAATTTGTCACGTTTCCTCTTCAGGTTTCTAAAATTTTCTGTTTTGAGGAATTATATCTGAATGTCTATTTAGAGAGTGCTATATTTAATGAAAATAGTCACAGTAAAAAATATTTAAAAGAATAAAAATATAACCTGAATTTAATAACAGAAAAAATGTAACTTACATAGCATCTACTAAATGAATGAATGAATGAATGAAAAGCAATTTATTAAACATCTGCTCTATGCTTTGGGGAGAAACTCCCTGTATTCAAGGAGCTTACATTCAAATAGAGGAAATATATTCCAGAAAATGATTGTAATAAAAAAATTATGTAGCTCTTTAAGGCTAATTATTAATTTTATTTCTTTTGATCCTCATAGCAATCCTGGTAGATAGTTCTTTATAATTCTTACTCCTTATGAGTAAGAAAGTAAGACAAATTGAAAAAGTGACTTGATAAAAATTATATTACTATTAAGTATGTACACTGAAATTTAAAATTAGATATTCCTGACTATATACTGAACAACCACTCTGACAATATACCCTAGGAATATTTGCCTTGGAGAGCCAAAGGACTCTTCGGGTAACCATGCACAGTAATATGTTCTTTCCTGGAGAAGTTTTAGTTTAAATTTGACTGGTAACTAATATTCCTAAGGTCAATTTGCAAAATGATTTGGAATAAAGAATGAAGTGGTGGATCAGATGGCATGATTAATATGAAATACAATATCAGAATGACTAGAGACTTTAAAAGGATAACAACCAAACTTGTTACCAGAGGGGAGTTCAAAAGCTAACTGGAATAACTCTCCAAGGGAGAATTATGGTCTCAGATCTATCTTCTGTTAGAGGTATATAAATTCATATGTTGAGGACAGCTATCTACAGTCTAGATGGCAAGATATTTGGGATGGATTAAGGTCAGTATTCCTTGTGAATCATATTTTAGAGAAGCATTAATAATTATCATCAAATTGCAATTGTTCTGTTACATTTAGGCTCAAAAATATTTTAAACTTTAATTGTTTTCTGAATGTTCATGAATATGCAATAACTTATTGTATCATTTAAACTCTTTTCACACTGTATTACAATTGCCTGATAATTTTAAGGATGTACTTTTCTGTTGCTTCTATTTTTATAGTTCATAGTGAAAATCTGATGTCATTTAGCACATCTGCTGCCTGAAAAACAGAATTGCTTATAACTTGTCTGTCTCATACTTACGTATAGGAGTTCTCACTAGAATCTTATGAAATTTGGTTAGAGAATTGAGCTCATTAAATAATGAAATATAAGACAGATACTACATTGAGATTAATCTATAGGATTATGATTACTAAGAAGTCCAAAATCATATTATTATTAGTAGTAGTAGTCAGTAAATAACTTTTTGATTAAAATCAACAGATATCCTCAGCTCACTGCTGTTCTGACATTACTACCACTAACCTTTCCCCACATGACACTTTTAATGGACAGTGATACCCCTTTGGATTCTGTGGTATACAGAATACCACCCATGATGTATCTAAGCTAATAATGATTAATAAAAAATAATTATGCTGTGATTATAATTAACTTTTATTTAGCATGTTAATATTTGTGAAACATGATCTATATTGCTTTATTTTATTCTCCAGACAGCCCTGATAAGTAGGACATATTTTTATTCCCCTTTGAAAGATGAGAAAATTGAGAGGGAGATTAGCTGACTTACCAGATTCACAAAACTAGTGTCTAAGGATAAATTTGAATTTAGGTCTTCCTAACCCTAAGCATTCTGGCACCATATACACTATGTAATCAAGTTGTAAATAGTAAATGACCACGGAATTCTTATTAAAAGCTTGCCATATTGCTTTCTATTCAGTTTTCTACAGCTAATTGTTTATTTATTTTGTTTTTGTTATTTTTTCAAGTCAATTGTATTAAGCGACTTGCCCAAGGTCACACAGCTAGGTAATTATTAAGTGTCTGAGGTCATATTTGAAGTTAGGTTATCTTGACTTCAGGGCTGGTGCTCTATCCACTGTGCCACCTAGCTGCCTACAGCTAAATTTTCTAAAATTCTATTTACCTCCTGAACTTTTTTTTGTTATTTATTTTGGTTAGATTTTTCTAATTCTAAGAGGGAAAAGTCGAGGTTCTTCACTATTGCATGCTTCCTGTGTATGTTTCCTCTAACTTCTCTCTCTTTAATATTTATTTTTCAAATACATGCACCAAACAAGGCAATGGGGTTAAGTGACTTACCTAAGGTCACACAGCTAAGTAATAATTAAAAGGTTTAATTTGAACTCAGGTCCTCCTGACTCCAAGACTGGTGCTCTGCCCCTCACCAATTATTTTTGCAAGTTTTTTAATTTTTGTCTTTTTCTCATTCCCTCCTTTTATTTCCCCTTCTCCTTGACAAAAAGCAATCTAATAAAGGTTATAATTGTAAAGAAGAATGAAATCAAATTGGAAAAATAAACCAGAGAGAAAAATAAAAACATAATACATAAGATAACTTTAAAAAACTGAAGATAGTAAGTTTTATTCAGAATTTAAAAATTCATAGTTGCTTCTCTTGCTATAGATGGTATTTTCTATCATAAATCTTTTAGAATTGTCTTTCCCCATTGTACTCCTGAAGTGAAAATGTCCTTGATATCTGATCATCACCCACTATTGATGTTAGGGTATATACTATTTTTTCTATCAAGTCATTGCAGGCTGTTCTGAACTCCCATACCTCATTATTTCCTATAGAACAATAATGTTCCATCACACAATTTATTCAGTCATTCCCCAATTAATGGGCATCCCCGTAATTTCCAATTCCTTGTCACTATGAAAAGGACTACTATAAATATTTTGAACAAGAGAGTTTTTATCCTTTTTCATGAACTGTTTGGGATACAAACCCAGAGTGGTATGTTGGAATCAAAGGTTATGCATACCTTTATTAACATTTAAGTCTCCAGAAAGGTGAATCACCTTACAATTCCACCAACCATGCATTAGCATCCCAATTTTGCCACATCTTCTACAACTTTGATCATTTTCTTTTTTATTCATATGGGTGAATCTGAGAGATCTGAGGTCTCACAGTTTTAATTTGCATTTCTCTAATTAATTATGATTTAGAGCATTTTTCATGTCTAGAGACAGCTTTAATTTCTTTATATGAGAAATGTCTTTTCATATTGTTTGACCATTTATCAAGTGGGGGATGAGTTATATTCTTATAAATTTGACTCATTTCTCCATAGATTTTAGAAATGAGTCCTTTGTCAAAAACAGTAGTTGTAAAATAATTGTCCCCAACTTTTTTCCTTCCTTTTAATATTGGTTGCATTTGTTTTATTTATGGAAAAACTTTTCAGTATTATTATAATTAAAATTGTTCACTTTGCATTTCATAAATTTCTCTGTGTCTTCTTTGCTTATAAGCTGCTCCAGTATCTATAGATCTGATGGGCAAACTATTATTTGCGTTCCTAATTGCCTTATGATATCACCCATTATTTCTAAATTCTGTAACTATTTCAACCTTATCTTGGCTTAGGATGTGAGATTCTGGTCTATGCCTGGTTTTTGCCATATTATCTTCCACTTTTCCCAGCAATTTTAATCAGAATGAGTATTTATCCATGAAGCTGGAATCATCATCAAAGAACAGATTATTATAGTCATTTACTACTGTTTCTTTTGTACCTAATTTATTCCACTGATCCACCTCTCTGCTTCTTAAAGAGTTTTGATATGATGCTTTTAAATATAATTTTATATCTAGTAGAGTTAAGACACCTTTCTTTGCATTTTTCATTAATTCCCTTGATATTCTTGACATTTTATTCTTCCATGCAAGTTTAGTTACTATTTTTTTCTTATCACAATAAAGTAATTTTCCAAAGTTCAATTGATATGGCATTGAATGCATAATTTAATTTTTGTAGAATTGTTATTTTGTTATGATAGTTTGGCCTACCCATGAGCAAATTAACTTTGCCCAATTTTTTTTAAATCAATCTTATTTGTTTGAAAAGTGTTTTATAGTTGTTTTCTTACAGTTCCTGGGTGTGCTTGGCAGCTAAACTCCCAGATATTTTATGTTTTCTACAATTACTTTAAATGAAATTTCTCTTTCTCTCTTTTGTTTTTATGTCTTGTTAGTAATATAAAGAAATACTGATGAATTTCTTTCAGATCTGGTCTTTTTATCAAGAAAGTTTGAAAGGTATTTTGTTAAATGTTTATCTTTTTCCCTTAAAGAATATATTCAACTTTTCTATGTAGTTCATACTTTGATCCAAGCTTCATAGTCCTCTGGAATATCATATTTCAGTCCCTTTGATTCTTTAATGTTGATACAGTCATGTCCTGTCTTATATTCACTCTTACCCCTTGGCATTTTTATTGTTTCTTTTTGACTGCTTGTAGGATTTTCTCTTTGATCTGATAATTCTGAAATTTGGTGATAATATTTCTTGGCATTTTTGAAGAATGCTATATTGACTGTTCTTTGATCATGGCATTTAAGTAGCTTAATAAATCATAAATTATCTCCCCTGGATCTATTTTCAAGGTCAGTTGTTTTACTGATGAGGTATTTTACATTTTTCTCTATGTTGTTTAACAGATTCTTGGTGAAGTCATTAGCTTCAAGTATTCTTAGACAATTTTTAAAGAGATTTTCTTTAGTTTGCTTATGCAACTACTTTTCCATTGTTTCAATTCTATTTTTAAAGGAGTCTTTTTTCCATTTTCCCAATTAAATTTTTTGAAGTTTTTATCCTATTTTCTTTTTACACTTTTTGTGGCAAAATATTAATTTTCTCTTGTATTTCTTCTCTGATTTTTACATTTGATTTTTAAAATTCTTTCTGAGCTCTTCAGAGAAGTCTTTCTGGGAAATACACATTCTTCTCTGAAGTTCCACATGTAGCATCCCTTCTGCCCTCCTTTTCTGAGCTAGTGTTTGATCCATTCTTATCTCTAAAGTAACTTTTAATGGACTCTGATTTTCTCTGAAAGTTTTTTCACATTTTGGCATTTGTTACCTCTTCCAAGTGTGTTGTAATGGAGGAGGGGACTCCCTTTCCCACCTTTGGTGTTGAAAACCCTAGAGACTTGCTTTTTGACTTGGTAGTCAGTGTTAGGAACTGTAGGTGTTTACTGTGTATATCCACTCATAAGATATGCTAGAGAATCCTCTCTTTGGACCATATGATATAGGGCTCTCATCCACCCACTGTCTGATTTGTTGAAAACTGGGAATGCCTGGGGCTGTCTCTGAGCTATCCACATTGGAAGCCCAGTCACTGGATTAAGTTGACAAGACTGGAAGTATCAAAAGTTTCTCTGGACCTTTAGCACTGGTGAAGTCAGCCACCTACTTCCTAGGTCATTCGGAAAGGAAGAACACATGGGGCTATCTCTGGGTTATTAGCTCTGGGGAATACTAGGCTCTCTCTTCTGGGAACACTGGGGCTCCACTGGGAATGCCATGAACTCACTGTCCAGCATGGGCCATCCAGGAAAACCACTGACTGAATGGGAGTCCTAGGCATCTGTGCTGAAAATCTCCCAGTCTAACACACAGCCAAACCTTCAAAATCTCTTCTCCCACAGTCAAGGATCTCAGGTTAATCTTCCTCTTAGTCCCACCACTGATGCACTGGATCTCTATTCTCTGACCTGGGTAAGGCCGTGCTTCCTCTGTGACAGACATTGATGGAAGATGTTCCTGTGTTCTTTTGCGGGTTCTGTCACTCCAAAAGCCATTAAGAGGCTTGATTCATGTCAGTTTTGAATGAAACACAGCAAGTCTTAACAAAGTTCCTTGTTTCACTCCACTACCTTGACTTTAAATATCCTAATTTCTTTTCTAAGAATTTGAATGCAGAGCAACTAGGTGGCACAGTGTATAGAGCACCAGCCCTGGATTCAGGATGACCTGAGTTCAAATCCAGTTTCATACACTTAATAGTTACCTAACTTGGGAAAGGCACTTAATCTTATTGCCTTGCCAAAAAAAAAAAAAAAAAGAATTTGAATGCTATACATTTCTGTGTCTATGTTTGTTTTATTGACATTACTTCATTGTCAATGGCAAATTTTTAGCAAGAATTAGTTTCTTAATTGTGTATTTTAGTTAGATTTATTTTTGCTTTTGCATTATCTGAGACCATGATTAGTATCCTAGATTTCTTTTAATTCAACTTAAGCTTAATAGGTTTTGTTTCAGTCCCTTACCTTTACTCTATGTGACTCTCTCTACTCTAAGTGGGTTTCTTGTAAATGATTTTGAATTCAGTCTGCTATCTGTTTCTGCTTTTTGGGGGAGAGTTTATCCCATTTACATTCAGAATTATGATTACTGTAACTAGAACATCATAACAACACAAGACATGTAGAAACATGGTTATTATCAGAGAATTTAACATGAACCCTATAGAAGTTCATATATTTACAGGAAAGCAAATCAGAAAGGGGCATGGCCTGGGAGGGGCAAGTTGCAGGGTAAGTTAGAAAAGTTAAAAATCACAAAACTATTTCCAAAGGGGTGAAAGTACATAGAAAAATCACATTCTTTTCCCATGGGAATGGTTCAATAATGTAAAAGGAGGGTCTATTTAGCTGTCAGTACCATAGATACATAAGCATTTTCCCAGTCTCATACAGACTAGTTGCCACCTTGTCTTGCCTAGCAAGGACAATCCGCTTGAGTTGAAAACAACAAAATTATATCAGTTACAGAGCTTCATCCTAGTCACATTTAAAGCCTTCCACATGCTTAAGGCCTAGTATATCTGCAAAATATGGCAATTCACAAAGATCAAGTTCAGGGGATCCCTTAACAACCCTTTGTGTTATTGCATATTTCCCCTCCATCTTATTAATCCTTTTGTTTGCATTCTAATTTTCACCCTTTCCCTCCTCAACACTTTTTTTTCCCCTCTGACAGCTACCTTTCCCAGTAGGCCCTCTTTTCTGTCAGGTCCTCCATTTTAAACAAACTTCCCCTTTCCTACTTTCCTGTAGAGTTATATGGATTTCCATACCTATCTGCTTGTGTATTTTGTGCTTTTTTCCCCTCTCCTTGAGCAAATAATGAAGAGAATAAGGTTCATATCATCATCTTCCCTTCCATTATAATTGTCTTTCATATATGATAATTTGACTTATTCTAACTCTTCCTACCTTCTGCTCCCAAGGGTAATATATATTCTTATTTTATTTTTATTACTATTTTCTTTTATTTTTCAAATTACATATTATGAAAGATTTTCAACATTTATCCACTTGCATCTTTTTTAGATGACACATTTTTTCTACCATTCTCCCTTCTTCCCATGCTCCTAGCAACAGTGAATAGTATAGTACAAGTTGTAAATGCTCATTTATTGTTATATTCCCCTGCCCACCGTGGATGGATTGGGCTCAGGACAGAAAAGAAATTACAATAACACAAAGGTGGGGAGTGTCATCAGGACACTGACAGAGACATTTATTGAAAACATTAAACAGTTCTTTCAGAAGAAAACGGCAAAATTATCATACAGGATGAAAATAATTTTGTGATGAGCAGAAATTAATCCAGCAGGATGGGACTCAGGTCAAGAAGTTCAGGCGAAAGGGCTTAATGGAAACAGGCTTGTCGAATAGTGAGGCCCAGAATGCCACAACTGATCAGAGTTCCGTGGAAGCTATCAACTCAAGGGTCAACAGTGATCAGGATATTTTGGTCAAAATTGGCCTCTTGACCTGAAACTCACTTGAGCAGCCTCTACAATTTATGTTTAATATTTTTACATATTATTCAATTCATGTATGAAGAAATAGGACTAAGGGGTAAAGAAAGGAAGGAAAAACAGAAGTTTTAAAAAAGTGAACACAGTATACATTCAGATTCTGTAGGATTTTTATGCTAGTTTGTTTGTTTTGTTTTGTTTTGTTTTGTTTTCCTCTGAATGTGGATATTGTTGTCCTTAACAGGTTTCCCAGGGTTGTCTTAGATCTCAATACTGCTTAGAGGAGTTGTATCTATGACAGTTGGTCTAATTGCAATGCTGTTATTAATGTGTACAATGTTTTCTTGGTTCTGCTTGTGTGGTATAAAAATTCACTTTAAAAATATAGAGACTCCTCTGAACAAAAAAAAGAAAGTTTATTTTGGCTTTTCTTGAGAAAAGGGCACACTCTAAGTCTCACAAAGGTAATGAAGATCAAGGAGCTGCCCCAAGGTGACAGTCAAGCAGGATTATATGACCTAATATGATTCCACCCTCCCTAGCTCCCTCTCTTCCAACCTGATTGATTAAGGTTTTCAGTGTTACAATATTTATGAGAAAAATCTACCAAGTAACAAAAAGAAGAATAAAATGTTTTCATAAAATATTACCTCACTATCCAAATAGTGAGGATATCAGACGGGTGACATTTTATTGTTTTTCCAAATGAATTAATGTCTGAGTACTTAGTATTTATCATCAAACAAAAGGATGCAGTCTATGGTCTCCTAGTCTATCATCAAATAGGTGTCTAACTAAGAATGCAAAATCTCTTCTCTGGAAGTATTCCACTATTTACCTCCCTACCAGAATCAGGAGGGTGTCTGACTGGGAATGCAAGGCCTCTCTCCTGATTTCTTCTAAGAATAATCTAAGAGTAATTGTCTTTGTTTCAATGATTTTTAACCCTGAGAGGACTTCACTAGGAACATTAACTCTTAAGAGGGAATATTCCACTCATACTCCCTAGACTTATGTTGCTTCATGTAATTCTTTCCATTCTGCTCTAAAGTCTAATCAGTCATATTTTCTTATAGAGCAATAGAAATCTATAACATTCATATCCCATAACTTTTTCAGTCATTCCCCCTTTAATGGATATCTCCTCAATTTTCTATCCTTTCTAATTACAAAAAGAGCTGCCATAAATATTTTTTAACATCTAGAATTTTTCCCATTTTTATGATTTCATTTGAATAGAGGCCTAGTATTAGAATAGTTGGATCATAAAGTATGATCAGTTTTATTGCTCTTTGGACATGGTTGCATCTTGCTCTTCAGAAAGGTTGAATTAGTTCACAAGTCTACCAATAGTACATTAATGTCCCAATCTTCCCATAACAAATCCACCTTTGATTATTTCCTCCTTTAGTCATTTTAGTCAATCTGATGGGTGTGAGGTAGTATTTCTCTAATCACTATTGATTTGGAGCACTTTTCAAATAATTATATATATAGCTTTAATTTCTTTATTTGAAAACTACCCGTTCATATCATTTTACCATTTTTCCATTTAACAATGACTTTTAACTTCTAATTGTGATTCAATTCTCTCTATATATTTTAAAAATGAGATCAGTACTCCTAGCCTGAAAATAGTTTCTTATCTTTCTGCTTTCTTTATAATCTTGCTGCATTTGTAGTATTAGTGCAAAAACATGTCAATTTAATAAAGTCAATAATATGAATATTGTAATTAATAGTGAACACTATTTCTTGCTTGATAATTAATTTCTCAACTTTCCATAGATCTGAAAGATAGAATATTTCCTAATTTTTAAAGTGATTTATGTCTAATTACTATAATAATCTTGAGCTTTTTAGTGAAGGATATGAAATAGATTCTATGCCTAATTTTTCCCATATTATTTTTCAGGTTTCCAAAAGTTTTTGTCATAGTGAGTTCTTATCCAAGAAGCTAATGCATTTGTATCAAACAATAGATTACTACAGTAATTTAATGTGATATCTTTTATTCCTATCCCAATCCACTGGCTCATACTCCATTTCTTAATCAGGTCCAGGAAGATTTGATGAATGCCATTTTATAATATAGTTTTATGTCTGGTAAAACTAGATCACCTTTCTTTGAATTTATTTTTATCAATTCCCTTGATATTCTTGATCTTTGCTGAACCAGATGAAATTTATTGCTATATTTTTAGCTCTGTAAAATAGATTTTTTGATGGTTTCATTGATATGGAACTGATTAAGTAATTTAATTTGGGAAGAATCATCATTTTTCTTTCTTAGCTGAGTCTAATCTTAAGCAATAGACAGTTTTGCAACTATTTTAGAACTTGCTTTATTTGTGTGAAAAGCATTCTGTAATTATGTTTACATAGTTTCTGGTTTTGCCTTGGGAGGTAGATTCCCAAGTATTTTAACTGTCAATAGTTTCTTTAAATGGAATTTCTCTTTATACATACAGTTATTGGGCTTTTGTGTTTTCATATAGAACTGCTGATGATTTATGTAAGTTAATTTTTATATCTTTTTATTTTGCTGAAGTTATTATTTCAAGTAGATTTTAGTTCATTTTCTAGGATTTTCTAAGTATTGCATTAAATCAGCTGCAAGGGGAGAAATGTTTGCATTGACATTCACCAGTAAGGAAAGATCTCATATAAATGAAATTTGGGGTCCAGGCAAAAATATGCTCATACACATTGGAAGTATAGATTTTGAGATAAGTTCTTATATACTAAGATTATGATATTGTTCTGTCATTACTTAAGGTCCATTTTGTGAGGAGTTGCTGGAGCCTTGCCTTTCTCAGCCCTGCTACAATGGAGGAACATGCCATAATCAAATGACAATTTATATTTGTGATTGTCCAGCTGGCTTTCTTGGTCCAAAATGTGAAATTGATATCGATGAGTGTTCATCCCTGCCATGTCAGAATGGAGCTCAATGCATTGATATGCCAAATGTAAGTCTTTATTGGAAATAAAATGCCATTAGAAACTATTGGAATACCTTATTTTATATTCAAAATATTATTAGATTATGCATACCCTTTGACCCAGCAATACCACTATTGGGTCTGTACCCTGAAGAGATTAAAGGGTGAAAACATCACTTGTACAAAAATATTAATAGCAGCCCTGTTTCTGGTGGCAAAAAATTGGAAATTAAGTGAATGTCCTTCAGTAGGGGAATGGCTTAACAAACTGAGCAGAACCAGAAAAACATTGTACACCCTAACAGCAAAATGGGTGATGACCAAACTTGATGGACTTGCTGATGCCTTCAGAGCAACAACCAGGGACAATTTTGGGCTATCTGCAATGGAGAATACCATCTGTATCCAGAAAAAGAATTATGGATTTTGAACAAAGAGCAAAGAGTATTACCATCAAATTAGAAAAAGAAGTTATATTATTATATAACTTTACTATCTCATACTTTATTTTTCTTCCTTAAGGATATGATTTCTCTGTTATCACATTCAAAGGAGATCAGTGTACAACATGGAACCAATGTAAAAACCAACAGAATGCCTTTTGTGGGGGATGGGAGAGGGAAGCAAGAATGGGGTAAAAATTATAAACTCAAAATCTTTCGTAAAAAAAGATTATTATCGCGGAATAGTTCAATAAAGGGCAAGTCTTAAGGTCTTTCTTGTCAAACTATAGTCTAACAAGACAGGAGCAGCAAAGAAAATCTCATAATTTACTTGTTTGGTCACTTTTATTCACTTTTATTTCTCCCATGTCAGTGGAAGACAAAAAAAAAATCATTCTAACTGTTTAATTTCCTTTTTCTTATTCTCATCTGATTTGTTTTTTGTGAGCTGAATAATTGTGCACATTTTTCTTTATTGGTTATTGATTGTTTCTCATTGCAACTTTTTTTCTTGAAAAAACCTGGTAGCTGTTATTGTCTTGTTTAAAACAATCGTTTTTTTTTTTTCCAATTTGATGAGGAAATTCAAGAGGACCAAGAGAAAATTAGACAATGACAAACAAATCAGTATGTTTTCAATTCAGTGATTTTATGATCAGTTCTATACACTGATGAAGTCTTTATTCTTTTCTTCATCCATTAATTCCAAAAGCATTTATTTTTGAAGAATTTTTAAATTGCAGATGCTTGCTCTAGGGGAAACTCATTGTCTTTTCACTAAAGGATACCACCAAGATGTTTTGACATATTGGGTTAAATCAAAAGAATATAATAAATTATAAAATTAAAATTTCTTACAGAAAAATTTTGTTCACTTTTTCTTTTTGAAATCAAAAATTTGTAATTAGTCTGATCCTATATTTTATGATTTCTAATAGCTACTTACTTTATAAGAGTGAAGGAACTTTCTAAAGCAGATTGTGAAGGAAAAATTATATTTTTAACTCTTAAAATTCTCAAAAAAATACATTTCTGAGTACCGAGCTTGAGGGGCAGCTAGGTGGCACAATAGATAGTGCAACATCCTGGAATCAGGGGGAGTTCGGGAGGAGTTCAGATTCGACCTCAGACAATAATTACGTAGCTGTGTGACCTAAATTAAGTTCAAGTCACTTAACCACATTGCCTTGCAAAAACCAAAGAAATAAAAAAGAAGAATCTAGTTTGCTACATGAAATGAACAGTTAGAACTAGAGGATGTAGGTTTGAATCCAGCTCTGCCATTATTCTTTGTTTGACCTCATTTGGTTTCAGTTCTGAATTTTCCAAAATGAAGTGGTCAGACTCAATTTTCTTTATTTTCCATTCTGTGATAAGTATGATGCTATGATCCATTACCTGTAGCTTTGGACTGTAGCTAAAATAGAAGAAGAATCTTTAAGAAGAGACAAAAGCAAAAATAATTGTTATGAGGATGGTTAAATTCCATAATGTTGTTACGTTTTATTTATTTTTTTAGAGTTGTTATATTTTAGACATGGAAATCAGTGTGTAATTATATTCATACCCTACTCCATCATACCACTTTAATATAAGGCACAACTACACCTTATGTGAACACAGCCATGTTGCATATCTATTTAATTTGAGATAACATATCTGTTCATTCACATCTTTTTTAGCATGACACAGACACAATTAACTAATGTACAGTAATCTCTTGAATCCTGCTTAGGTTTTGTTTGGTGTTGATTGGTTGATGTTAAGTCACTATTTATTGATTATCTGGAGTGGGCTGAAACTTATTTAATGAATAACTGATGATTTCATTATAACTCATTTAACCATTATAAAATTATCTCTGTGTCAATATGGCTTTACCTTAGTTATATATTGTCAATTGCAAAGTAAATCTCACAGAAAAGATTAAATTCTATTCTATTATAAATAATGACAATTTATCCTATTATAAAAATCTTTTACAGGATGCTATATGCATGTGCTCACCACAGTTCACAGGCAAGTTTTGTGACAGACTTCTAAGAACATGTGATTCAATTCTCTGTGGAAAAAATGCCATTTGTGAAGAACAAGATGGTAATTACTATTGCAGGTACAAAAATAGGTGACTTCATTTTTATTCTCTATTGTTTCTTTGTTTTCATTACTGTATGTCTATGTGTAGTTTTTGTTCCATCCTCTTGCAACAAAACAAACCTCGAAGTAGTTCAGATCATAAAAAGCCACAGTACTAATTAGATTTAAATAAGTTTAATGATTTGTGTATTATATTGAGATTAAGGATATTTGGGGGGGAGGTGTTGGAATGCAATTGTTCTGTAAGAAATCATATTCAGACAGTCTTCAGAAAAGCCTGAAAAGAATTGTTTGAAGTGAGCAGAACACATTAATAGCAACATTGTAAGATGATCAATGATAACTGGTTCAGTTCTTCTCAGCAGTTCAGTGATCATGGACAGCTCTTTGTGATGTAAAATAGACTTGTGATGGAAAATGTCAACCAAATTCAAAGAGAAAACTATGAATGGAATATGAAGGAAGATCAAAGCATACGATCTTCACTTTTCTAAACTTGAGTTATGATTTTTTCTTTCTCTTTTATTCTGATTCTTCTTTTAAAACATGATTAATATGGAAATATGTTAACAATTCTACATTTACAACCTATATCAGATTACTTGCTATCATGAAGATGGAGGAGGGAAAGGAGGGTGATAGAAAGTAACTCAAAAGCTTACCAAAATGATGATTATTGAAATATATCATTGCTTATGATTGGAAAAAATAAAATTAAATGGCATTGAAAAAGGATATATTTTCTTAAAAGTTTTGATAATTCCCCCCCAAAATTTCAGAAGTTCAAACAGATATGTGGGATTTTTTCATGAACATAAATTATATAAGGGAAACTTTGGTACAAGGACAATAAGTATATTACTTAAGTATTGCTTGTTTTCAGTGTATATGATCATAATATTATCTTTCAAAAGGATAAATCAAGTATTCCTAAGCTTAATTCATGGACCTATTTTGGAAGCTCTCAGTTTATGCCTTTTAACAGAATATTAAAAGAACTACTTTATTTAAATAGGAATATGTTAAAAATTTTACATTAGCAAATGACAGAAGTGACCCAGATATATAGGCCCATAATTCTAGTATATTTTAAATAGCTTTATTTCTTCACACTATTAAGAAGTACAATTTGTCCTCTTCACAGTTGCTTGACTTTTATCTGGCTGCGTAAAGAAGGTTCTGCTGGGCATTATTCAAGTGCTGTAAACAGCCTCAACATTTTAGGATATTCATAAAGGCAGAAAATTAAAAGCTGCTATACATAAAAGCCTCAGAACATACTATGAATCAGCTTAGAATGTGCTTCCACATCACAGTTGTACAGTACACAACAAGTTCATCTTTTTGAAAAGATTCACAGTTGCATATTTTGAAATAAACATTGGAGGTTATAAGTACAACTTATTGAAAAGAACTGAGCAAAAGAAGTGGAGGATGCAGCATAATTGATATAAAGTTCCTTTAAAAGGAGCAACTCAGCAGCACATAAGGACATATTGTATCTGAGTCATGCATTAACACATCCTAGAATTAACCAATAGTTTGAATTTCAACCCTCTAAGCAGTACATTTCTGTCTTGTGGACTTGCTTGAAAGGACGATTTCAGATTACATTTGATGCAATTATTGCTACAGTAAGCATAACATAAATCTTGTGTTATTTACTTAATCACTGATTTTTTTTTTTACTTTGTGTGTTTATCATGAACCATCTGCTATAGATGGTTCTGCTATAGGGGTGTCTAGGTGGTGCACTGGATAGAGCACCGGCCCTGGAGTCAGGAGTACCTGAGTTCAAATCCAACCTCAGGCATTTAATAATCACCTAGCTGTATGGCCTTGGCCAAGCCACTTAACCCCATTGCCTTACAAAAACTAAAAAAAAAAAAAATTATGCTTTTAGAATGTCTGCTTGGTAGAAAGTGTTTAAAGAATATTATTCTATTCATCTTAATTTACCCTGCCTTTGAAAAATACTTGAGACAGCAGGAAAATACAATTAATAGAGCACTGGATGTAAAAATGGAAGACATTTTTTCTAATCATGCCTCAGACACTTTTTTAATGTTTGATCCAGGGCAGGTCATTTAACCTCTCTTAACCTTAGTTTCCTCATCTTTAGAAGGAATAACAAAGATAATAGCATCTACTTTACAAGTTTGATTTTTATTTATTATATTTTGTAGACTATGAAATGAGATCTGTTCTCATTTGAAATACTTATATTCATATATTTCTAAGGTTTCATATATATATAGATAAAGATATAGATATATAGGTTCTTATATGATATTTGAATCACAAAAGAATATGTGTAAGCAGAGTTAGACACATGCAAATATATTTTCATTTAATCCTCTCTGTCTCTCCTTCTCCTTCACTTTTCTTCTATTTGTCTCTCTGATTTTCTCGGCCTCTGTCTCTATCTCTATCTCTGTCACTCATACACACACACACACACACACACACACACACACACATATATATATATATATATATATACTGATGCACACAAAATAGGACAGACCAAGTGGCATGTGGTATAGCGAATGGAAGTCCAGGAACATGAGTTCAAATTTGGCCTCAAACACTGACTTTCTTCTGTAAGTCCCTTGACTTTGCTTCATTCTCCTCATCCATAAAATGACCCAGAGAAGGAAATGGACAAATCACTTCAGTATCTTTGCCAAGAGAAGTACAAAATGGAATCATGAAAAGTCAGACATGATGAAGAGACTAAACAACAAATTAGTCTATCTGTTCAGCATGTTCAGTTTTCTTGGTGTTGGAACTCATGCTACCAACACAGATCTCAAATGTTCTATATCTGAATCAATAAATCTTAGAGAACTAAATGAAGCTTTAACCAGTCAAGTGATTCCCTCATGTTCACAGAGGTAAGAAGTGATAGAAATGAGATGAACTAGATCTTATGATTTTGTGTTCACATTCTGTGCACTCTGTCATACTGCCTCTCTAGGTAATCTTATTTTCTGATAAATTAAGGTATATGCACAGTATTTGCCCAGGTTGGATATATATTACATTCATCTTCAAAGAAGTGAACCTTAATCATCCTGTAAAATTTATCACCATCTTTCCACTTCAGTAATTTTCCATCCTTTGGATCAATTCCAAGATATAAACGAGAAGGATGGGTAATGTAAGATAGAATTGTCATTGTTTGTATCAACAAGAAAGCTTAATATCCCTAAGGGGAAAATAATTTAATCTAAAATTGGCTTATCATGTAATAATAGCAGATTTTCAAAGATAAATAAGAGTGGAAAGAAAAGTTGAAAATTATGGCATTCTCCTGCTGGTGTTGTGAATCAAACACATAATATAGACTGAGTGGGATCTCATAAAGTTATAGAAGGATAGTCTAAGTCAAATAACAAAAAGGATTATGAAATTAAAACAATGTACTTTTCCCTCTAAAGACATCAATAAAGATGTAATTTGATCTCTCTTCTTGCAAGGGTAAAATAACAAAATCAGAAATAGCCTACAAATGGCACAGCAAGTCTTTATAATAAAGGCATTCTGGGACTCGGGATCAAGCATTTGTCAAACATTGATATATTTTCTTTTGAATTTAATAGATTAAAGAAACCGAGGCTTGGAAATATTTCTCCACTGATAACAAAATGTATTGTAGCTCAAAATTGTCTAGGAAGAAGAACAACATACTTGGGCATAAAATTGGAAAATAATATTTGCTCTCAAAAATGGTTAGTAAACTTCAAAGCAGTGTGTCAAAACTAACATAGCTGGGGAAAGATAAGAAAGAAGAAAGGAGGATCTTCAACTCTATGTCTCACTTTTCTTTTATCTTGATTATTCAGTTTCTTTTCTGTATGTCTCAGTTTCCTTTTACTAACAGGGGCTGCCTTTTATTAGTTAGGGAATCCTTTCAATTTTTTTCTATTATTTTGGTTTTTGGGGAAAAAGTGAGAAAAATAAGAATTGGCACGTCTGAGGACTGAAGCATAGAATGAACAAAGAAAATCATGAAAAAAAATCATAAATTCTTCATTGTAATTTTAATTCCATTTTCTACCTTTTGGGGAACTTTATCTAAACCCAAAAAAGGATGTTTTTGGTGAAGAGGAAAGTTTAGTCAATTTAGCATGGTTGTTTTCACTTTTAAGAATGCAATCCAACACTTCCATTTGAGATTTTTAATTATCATCAAGGAAGTAGAACAGAGTCTTTTATTTTTTTGTTCTTGCTAAGCCTATATTTTATGACCTTTAGAGGAATGAAATCCAATAATAATTTGAATAATTACAAAACAGATTCCAGAGTTTGAGGATAGAAAAAGTTAGGGAACAAAGCAGAAAAATATCAGGGAAAAATGCACTTCTGTAGCATAATATGTATTAAATATAACTATATAATATAGACATATAAGTAAATATGACTTGAGCCAAAAATCATAATTACCAATTAGTACTGACATCTTTAAAATCATACCAACCTGTCATTTTTCTACTAACTCAATAGTTGTTAAAAAATAAGTCATATGGAACTTAGAAAATGATGAAAAAGGCTCTAGCATTATTCGCTTCATAGATATACTAATGCAAATTATATCCCTAAATGTTCAATATTATATTGAATGATAATCATTTTTTTCTAAAACAAATTAAGATTTACCTTACAATAGAAACATATTTTAGTATTCTCATAATGCATGAATTTTACATCTCTAAGAAGGAATATGTTTCAGAGAATTAATCAACATAAGCAACTTAGCACCTGAATTCAAATTAAATCCAATAATATGGATTTAATGTGTAAATAACCCCCAAAAAAGTAGCCAGGAAAAAGTGATAAGGTATATATTGGAATTCTTTCTTATGAAACAAAAAAGTATAATTTCCAGGATAAGTGAATTTTCAATATTCCACTGAGTCTTCCTGTGTGCCTCTGCTGCATATAATATAGTGCTATATACTGAAAGGGAACAAGTAAATTCTTTATGTTGAAATTCTTATAAATTCTCAGTGGTAGCCAGTTTTCTTTCTTTTCAACAATGTCGTAGTTTGCAGTGATTTTTAAGGACTATAAGATTTTTTGTTTTATTATGTTACATCCACAGACTTTTTCCTTCTTTAAGAATTCTGATTATTATGCTTCCTGTAACTGAAATGACAGTTCAGTATAGTAGTGGAAAATTTGTCAGACATGTTTAGCATTTTATTAGTCTATGTGACAAATTTTTTCCTGAGAGACATGGATAACACTGATACTTTTCAGTTTATGACACAAGTAAACCTAATTAAGCATGTGCTGTGACATTGAAATAGAGACATATTTATGGAAAAACACCATATTTCCTTCACATTCAACAAAAAGATTATCTATCTATATTTCTATGTCTATCTATCATCTATCTACAGATTTATTTAACTACCAATCGAACTACCATATACAGATCAGTATGCATACAAGTTAGAAATAATGATTTTCAGAATAGGTATTTCTTTTTTTTTTGTATGTGTGTTGTTTTATTTTATTGTATTTTATTTACTTTTTCCCCAGTTACCTGCAAAAACAAGTTTCAAAATTCCCATTTAAAACGATGAATTTCAATTTTCTCTCTTCTTCCAACCCCAATCCCCCTCATTGAAAAAAGAAGTTATTTAATATGGGGTAAAGATGAATGGTCATGAAAAACATTACCACAATAGTCATGTTGTAAAAGTAAACATAATATCCCCCAGAAAAAAAAGAATAAATATTCGTCTGTGAACATCCTGACAGTATAATTTTGAATTGTTCACTAATTACCAGCTAATGCAAAATGCCAATATGTTATACTTCATTGCTTTTATCGCTGTCCCCCCCCCCCATCTTTCCTGCAAGAGTGTCTAACCTGGGTGCAATTTTTATTGACATAAATCATGAGCAAGGGAGGAACTAAAGACAAATCATATAGTTGGAAATGTATAACACATTATCTGATTTCAAGTCTAACTTTCCTTTGTCTCACTCTGAATACTTCTTAAACTCAGTGTCATTTCTTACTTTCTGGATTACTGTAAATTTTCACATCATCTCTAAGATATATTAATGTTTTGTTCATTCTCATAGCTTTTATTGAATGTTTGTTTTATGATCATTATATCCCTTAAGAATGAGAGAAACTTAAGAGCAGAAGTAGAAATAGTCAGAATAGCTTCTCTGAATAATGCTTCACTTATGGGCTTGACTCTCTGGAATAGTAGTGGAAGGGGAGTTCAATTCAATTCAATTCTTCAAACATTAATTATATACTTTGTTTCAGGCATTGTGTTAAGTGCTAGGACTACAAAAGTATGTTTCTTTAAAGTTCTTACTCAAGATAATTACATCGTACTAATAGAAAATAGCACACATAAATATAAATAATTCTAGAATATTCAAAAGAAACATAAAGTAAATTGATAGAGAATAGTGAACCATTGAAGGGAAAAATTGTCTTGCCTTGTCATTTAAATAAAAGCTATTTATACACACCTGTTAATTGCTGTTTTGTTGTGTCTGACTCTTGGTGATCATATGGTGCATAGGGCTTTCTTGACAAAGCTACTTTAATGGGTCATCATAACTGTCCTTTTTTTAACCCCTTTGGTTTTTGCAAGGTTAAGTGACTTGCCCAAGGTGACACAGCTAAGTAATTAAGTATCTGAAACTGAATTTGACCTCAGGTCCTCCTGACCCTAGGACGAGCATTCTATCCACTGTGCCACCAAGCTGCCCCTTGCCATAACTTTCTTCAGTGGATTAAGGAAAATAAAAATTAAGTGACTTGCTCAGTAGCACACAGTTAATAGGTGTCTCACTCTTCCTAACTCCAGGTCAAACTCACTTCTTCCTAACTCTAGGTCAAAAACTCTAGGTCCAGAGTTTTCTAAAACAGTAGATAATTTAAAATATTCTACAAACATCAAATTACTGACATAGGTATGTGAGAGCCACTATACTATGAAAGACCTAATTTTAGAAATGTTCAAACAATAGCATAGGCTTATTACATATTACTAAGTTAATTTTATTAGCTACATAATTCTTCATATTTATATAATTTTTATCCTCAGTTTCTTAAATATAATTTTATCACTGTTAACTTGTTCATCAGTTAAAATTTTTTGTATTTAATTTCCTCTTCCATAAAAATTAAAGGAATTGAAGAAGATGACAAGTAAGATCTTGATAGCTCAAATTTTTCTATTTGTCTGATTCGATTTGATTCAACAGATTTTCATGGAAATGATAATGCAATATTTAATGTACATTAAATAGGCAGTGTCTGTCAGGAAATTCGTGAACCAAGACTTATTAAACATCTTATTAAGAGCAAACAACTGAACTAAGTGTTGGTGAAACCGAAAAAGGCAAAAGATAGTTCATCTTCAAATAAAAACTTCAAAATATTGTAACTATTAATTTAGAATAATTCTACAATTATGTTTCAGTTTGATGATGAAATGAGTATTTTTTTTACTTTTTTTCAGAATTTATTGCAGTAGTCACCTAAATAAAAATGCAAACCAATTACAATGAATGGTGACAAAATCATAAAGTCAAACACAACAGCATTGCTTCTCTCTAACTTGTTCTTCAAACATTAGAGGCACATATGGGCACTCTTGTCAAATGGAGGACAGTGTCTAACTTAGAAGTGGCTCATTAGGCACAAAATTCCAATTAAATAAAAAATAGAAGATAAACTATTTAAACCTGAGCAAAAAAAATTGATATGATTAAATCTGTTCTGTATCTTTATGTGACTTATTAACTCCTTCTAAAGTCTTAATATCCAAGTAATTTGCTTAGAATTTACCCCTCAATTACCCTTGAAAATATGGGGGAGAGAGAACAATTACTTTATCTAGAAATTATATTGCAGTATTTTCTTCAGCCTCTACAGGGAAAAGGGGCAAATATATTTTTGATAAAGTAAGATGATTCCTAATTGTAATCAACCAAAGAGGATAGTAAGAGGGAATCGTGGAGCTTAATTATCATGTTCATCATTCCAATTAAAATGGTAAAACGTAAGGTGCAATTCTTTTACTTACAAATTATAATTTGGTTTAATAAAATTCTTGTAATACTGATATGAAAATGTTTAAACCTATTTATTTTATATGTGTAATAACTACTCAAATTTAAAATATAATTTGACTTATAAAATAAAATAAATATTAAAACTTAAGTAGGTTTGAGTCTTCTTAATTGTAATGTGAAAGAGCAGAAGGTGGGAAGAGGGCAACAAATAGAGATAGGGACAGAGACAAAGATAGAAAAAGTCTATTGAAAATGTCTTGTACAGGGAGGTGTGTTGAGAATTCTTACTAATGAGATTTAGAGGAAAGGAAATTTGGTTAAGTACACATGTTCACAGTGTTTACATCATCTCTGGGCAACATATAAAGTAGAACAAATGAACTCCCAGAGAAGAGAATGTTAGCTTCTTTCTTTAAAGGAAATCTATAATTATAATTAAACAAACCCAACTGTGGCCATGCTATTATCCTCAACAGTGACTCCCTACACCATTTCCTCAAACTCAAGTATGTCATTATTGTCTCCTACTAGCTAATCATCAGCGCATAATGACTCTGCTAAAGGATCTTAATCTCATTTGTCATCATTTTCCTCCCATTTCTCAGTAATAGACTCATCTCTCCTAATAGCTTTCTAAAATCTATAGTGTACTGTTAAATATCACTTTAGCTCAAGGTTGATTTTACACATGAATTCCCAAAAGATAATATTACAATTATACAGTTAAAAACAATGTTTCAGTGAATTTTTTATGGAAAAACTGTTTTTTTCTTTTTTTAAAATGCATTAAAAATAAACAAAGTTAATAGTAGGTCAAGAAACTGTTTGGTTAAGTGCATAAATAGGTAGTGTCTAATAAAGGATGATTTTATTCAAGTTTCACTTCTGATACTATCTTTTACTTCTCAGAGCACTGGAATATGCTTAAGAGTATAAGTTTTGGAGCAAATATTTTACATTGATAGTTTCTTTATCTAGAGGTCTCCTACATCAGTTTTGTTAAGCTGAAATAGAAATGGGACTCTGCTGAATATTACATTGACTTTGAAAATCACAAAATAAATACTTCCCAATTATATTTTAATCTGGCTCTGGCTGAAGTTTTACAGCTCTGTCCTTCATTAATTGAATCACAGGTGCAATCCATATCCATTAATAGCACTTTATAAAAATAATTTATCTTATGGATCTTATATAAAGAAAATTATTCTTGTCCTTGGCAGAATATAGTTCAATTGCAAATTTTAAATTGTAATGGGTGGAATTTATTTTAAAATATGTATCTTTTAAAATATAATCATGATTTTTGTAGATGTATGCCAGGATTTACTGGAAGAAACTGTGAGGAAATAATTGACTACGGCAGACTGCTCAGCATAAACTATTTGAATGAAGAATTGTGTTTCAATAAAATTGGTGGATTGAGAGTAAGTAATTTAATATAAAGAAAGTTAATTCAACACCTCATATTATAAAGACTTCAATCATTCATAGCTTCAAAAATATTTGTCCATCTAAGTGACTAGACAAACATACCTTTGCATGTGGATAATATTTAAGTCAATAATGTAAGACAAGGAAGTGCACAATAATATGGACTTTTGTACATTTCACTTTGAATATTGCTCTGGGGGAAGTATAAATGGCAGTACTTTTATTGTAAAAGGAAAACATAGCTAATTGTGTTCTAATATCATAAGCCTACATAGATAAAAAAAAACTGCATTGGCTAAAGCACTCAACTCTATAAATCAGATCAAGGCTTAAGAAAATTGACATCATTTTTGAAAACAAACAAAAAGATCCCTCTGAATGTGTTCTGCCAATTTTGGATTTGGTAGTTTGGCATGTATGCAGTGAATAGTAAAATAGAATCAAAGAATGCTGAGATTCAACTACAAGCAGAATATTTGCAATGTAAAGTTTTGATATGGAATAATAGTTGATGAAAATAAGGGATCCTTAATGTGAGATAGCTCATTCCCTAAGCACAGATACATTTCAGGGAATTTTCTTGACTGTTTTTCTTTAATTCTTAAAATAAAATAATGAATGTTTATTTGTTAAATGCCTACAATTTGAAAGGCATTTTGATAATGATGTTTGTTCTTCCTTCCCAAAGAAGACCATGACATCAGGAATATGATGCCATGACAAGCACATGAAATGGATTTAAGTGAGGGGGCTGCAGTGCTAAGTCATCAGTCTCACCAGTGGTCAGATATGAATCAGAATGACTGGAGGTGGTCATGTAAGGCAAAGAGTGTTAAATGATGTGCTTAAGGTCACACTGTTAGTATCTAATGTCTGAGATTGGATTAGAACTCCTGTCCTCCTGACTCCAAAAGCAGTGCCATCTATTTGCCCTGAGGGATACGATTACAAAAAATGAAATAAATTTAACTCTGAAGAAATTTACCTTCTATTTAGGGATGATTATGATTGGGGAAAGGGAAGGTTTATTGTGCAATAACAATTATTTTAAAATATAAGATATTTTATTATATACATGAAAATATATCCTTTGACATGCATTCATGCATACACATATGTAAATAAGTATGCATGGATATACAAATCCACACATAGGCATGAATATATTTGTAGTCATATATAAGTATGAACAATGAACAACCATATATGAAGATGCATGTATATTATATGTTTATACACATACACACGTATGCCATTTGCAAAGCAATTTTGTTTTATTGTTCCCTAATTCTGGTCATATCATATTTTTTCCTAGCTTTTGACTATCAAAAATAGTACTTGAATTAATTTTTTTGTAAAACTGGATCATTAGTGAGATTACTTGATTAAAAGGATTAAACAATCTATTAACTATTACCTGATCCTCCTAGTTAATAGTATTCTCCCCAAACTTCACACATTGTCAAATTAACTTTACATATGAATTGTAGCTTTTCTTAAAGAGACAGATAAGTAACATGGTAGAAAGACGGGGAGACACATATTTATAAAGAACTGAGTTGAAATCCTATCTTACAAATTCACTTACTGTTGTTACACAATGAATTACTTCTTTCTGTTTATATATCTTCTTCTGGGAAGATATAGAAGATGCCTATCGATCTTATTTTTATCATCATTATTTTAATTTGGTTTTATCTGTCTATATATCTATCATACAGCTCAATATATATGGGCAGGGCCTTTGCAGAGAACAATTTTATTTTTTCTTTATATTACAAATATCTTAGAGTTCCTGACATATATGTAGTCAATCAATACTTGCTGAATTAGAAAAAAAAACTAACTTCTTCTTGAAATTACTTATAATCTGTTGTACAAGACTGATCATTGCATATATTTATTACAAAAATTTCTATCACGCCTCCTATTTTAGAATACCATGAATTTTATTAAAGAATCTGTTTCCTTGAATATTGGCTATTAATGATTTACATGGGGGTGAATATCGTGAAATGAAGTCGGGAAATCCTAGTAGTTCTCCCCCAGACCACTCCAAATACCTTTAAATGATAACTCTAATCAAATTTTAGAGTGGCAGAACCCACAGAAAGTATGAGTGAAGTCTTTTACACTGGGGCTAGAAAGGGCTATATTGCAGCCCAGGCCAAGCAAACTGACTCCAGCAGACCAGGAGCAACCTACAAGATTCCTGGGTTCCTGGGAACATCTGGGTCTATGGCAGTCCAGGGATTGCCAAAGACAACTAGTAAGGTCAGTGGGAAAACTCTGCTACATTAGGGAGAGCCTGGAGCCCAGTGCAGTGCAAGCTTCAGTGCTGCCCTGAGCCTTGGAACCAGTAGCAGTCCTGGGGAGCAACCTATTAGGGAGCCACCTGACAGCTGCTGCTAGAACATCCAATCCATGAATGATAAAGGGGCTGGGGGAGATCACAGATGTCTCTCTACTATGTCTGAGGCAGGACACTGTTGTTTTGCCCATACTCAGATCCAGGTCTCAGTCTGGGTCAAAGCTTCAGGAAAAGCTGCTTTCCTACTATAGTAGAACAGGGAACTTGCTCAAGAATCCAGGGCAGAGGAAAGTGCTTGTGGTCATCCACAGACCAGAGCATAGACAAGAGTGCAGCCAAAGCCACTTATAAGACTGGAAGGAATTAAGGTTCCTAGGGAGTGTCCCTGAAAAGAGCTGCAAAAATCTCAAAAATTTGGGAAAGTACTTCCTCCAAACTGGAAGCAGAGTCCCATCATATCAAAGAGTCAGGTCTTAGGCTAGAGAATTAAACAAACAAAAAAAGAAAGAATCTGACCAAAGACAATGCCTTTGGTCTCAGGGAGGAAAAAAAGACAGATTCAGAACATGACAAAGTCAAAACTTCTTGACCAAAGGCTCTATGAAAAACATTAATTCTGGTTATGGGAGAGCTCAACAAAGATTTTGAAAATCAGGGGAGATAGAGAATAACTGAAAAGAGAAATGAGAGTTCTATTGGAAAAATATGAAAACTTAGCACCTTGGTGAAGGAATTGCAAAAGAAAATACTGAAAACCATAACACTTCAAAAACCAGTTTCAGTTAAATGGAAAAATCAGTTCAAAAGGTCATTGAGGAGAAGAATGTCTTAACAAATAGAATTGGACTTCTGACCAAGATGGAAGAGAGAAGACAGGCACAGTTCTAAAGTCTCCTGATCTCTTCCCCATCTATCTCTTGAAACAAACATCTTTAAAGAAATCCAACCCACAAAACCCTGAAAGAAAAACCAGGAGAAAGAACATCTACCTCAGGATTTGTCTCCTGCAGCAGCTTTGGACAAATTCGGCCAGGTGAGTCTGAGCTTAGAGGAAGGATCAGCCCCTATCAGCAAGATTAGCAGCTGAAGTATAACAGGGAGTCTGAGGGCCCAAGAGCCAGACCTGCTGGATCAGCAGTGGGGCCAGACAGTGCGGACTGGACTCATCTAGGGAGAAGAGGCGATGGTGTTGGTGCTATCCCCCTGGAGCTTGCTGACAGGGCTAGGGGGAGAGTTCCTTAGCAGGAGAGCTATGGACCTGTGGAAGCCATCAGTGGGCTCCTCTGGTCTGAGGAACTCAGTCCCATTATAACTCAGACCTCCTCCCAAACAAACAAATGCAAACTAATTCTGCCTCAGGCCCAGGTGTGTGAGCAGAAGAACCAGCCCAGCTGAGGAATGACCTCAGGCCAGGGTAAAGCCCACAATTGATTGAAGGCAAAAGAATTCAATAGCTCTAACTCCTCTCTTCAACCAAAGGAAGAAGACCCCAATCAAGGTCACAGACACTTCAGAGAAAGCAACCAACACCTCCTACTGGTCATCCAAAGAAACTACACTCAGTGAGTAAAGCCTTTAGTGATCCAAAGCCCTTGTGAACCAGCCCCTCCCCAACCCAGGTCTTAGCAAAATGAAGAAGGGTCAGTGGAAAGGTGGAGCCATAGAAAAATTCTTAGAAGGGAAAGACTCTGACTCAGAGAGACTTAGGAAACTCTGAGGAGAATATGATCTCGTCTTCAGCGTAGAAAGACTTCCTTGAAGAAATAAGGAAGGAGCTTAAAAATTTGGGAGAGACAATTAATACCTTGCAACAAGAAAACAAAACCTTAGAAAATACAATTGGACAAATACAAAAGGAGAATGAATCTCTCAGATCATCAATTGGACAAATACAAAATGAGAATAATTCCCTCAGATCCTCAATTGGGCAAATGCAAAAACAAAATAATTCTTTCAAAACCTCAATTGGTCAAATGGAAAGCTCTCTCAAAAGTAGAATTGAACAATTGGAAAAGGAGTTGCAAAAGGTTAATGAAGAAAACTCCTCCCCCCAAAAAAGAATGGAGTCTACAGAAACTAATGACTCCATGAGACAGCAAGAGTCAGTTAAACAAAATCAAAAAATAGAAAAAAATAGAAAAAAATGTAAAATACCTCATCAACAAAACCACTGACCTTGAGAATAGATTGAGGAGGGGCAAGCTGAAAATTATAGAACTTCCTGAAAACAATGAAGAGAAAAAAGCCTGGACTTAATATTACAGGATCTAGTGATGGAAAACTGCCCTGATATCATGGAATCGGAGGACAAAGTACTTATTAAGTAGAATAGAAAGTTTTACATTCAAGTTTAGGACTCAGGTGAAGAATAAAGGGTGGAAGGAAAAGGAAAATTATGAAGTATTTAATGATGTTTAATTGCTTGTATTCCTACATGGGATGATGATACCACCAGAAAAAATCTGAAAATGAGAGCACCAAGGAATGTTGTGGCCAAACTCCAGAACTATCAGATAAAAAAGAAAATCCTGCAAGCAGCCAGAAAGAAACAATTTAAATATCAAGGAGCCACAGTAAGGATTACACAGGACCTGGCTGCATCAACATTAAGGGATCCAAGGGCCTGGAATGAGATATTTTGAAGAGCAAGGGAGCTTGGAATGCAGCCAAGAATCCACTATCCCTCAAAGCTGAGCCTTCTCTTCCAGGAAAAAAGATGGACATTTAATGAAATGGAAGAATTCCAAAAATTTCTGATGAAAAGACCAGAGCTAAACAAAAAATTTGGACATCAAACAGGAGGTTCAAGGGATACATGAAAAGATTAAAAAATAATAAAAATAGAATTGGCCAGATGGAAAAGGAGGTACAAAGGTTCTCTGAAGAAAATAATTCCTTCAAATATAGAATGGAGCTAAGGGAAATAATGACATTTGTGAAAAATCATTAAAAAATAAAAGACAACTACAAAAAAATGAAAAACTAGAAGAAAATGGGAAATATCTCATTAGAGAAACAACTGACCTGAAAAACTGATCCATGAGAGACACTTTAAAAATTATTAGTCTAGCGGTGGCTAGGTGATGCAGTGGATAGAGCACCAGCCCTGGAAACAGGTGTACCTGAGTTCAAATTTGGCCTCAAACACTTAATAATTACCTAGCTGTGTGGCCTTGGGCAATCTGCTTAACCCCATTTGCCTTGCAAAAATCCTAAAAAAATTATTGGTCTACCTGAAAGTAATGACCAGGAAAAGAGTCAAAACTTAATTTTTCAATAATCTAGGAAAATTACTCTGATATGCTAAAAGTAAAGGGTAAAATAGAAATTGAGGGAATCCACCAATCATCTCCTGAAAGAAATCCCAAAATAAAAGCTCCAAGAAATTTATAGCCAAATTCCAGAACTCCTAAGTCAAGGATTATAATATTATAAGCAGCATGATAGAAGCAAGTCAAATATCGTAAATCTACAGTAAGGATAACACAAGATTAAATAGCTTCTATATTAACAGCTTGTAGGACTTATTATATGATATTGCAGAGGGCAAAAGAGCTTGGATCACAACCAAGAATCAACTACCCAGAAAAACTGTACATCTTTCTTCAGGGGAAAAGATGAACATTCAATGAAATGTGGACTTTCAAACTTTCCTCTTGAAATGATCACAGCTGAATAGAAAGTTTTACGTTCAAGTTTAGGACTCAGGTGAAGAATAAAGGGTGGAAGGAAAAGGAAAATTATGAAGTATTTAATGATGTTTAATTGCTTGTATTCCAACATGGGATGATGATACTGATATCTCATATGAACCTTATCACCTATTAGGGCAGCTAGAAGAAGCATATATACACAAGATACAGGAGGGAGCTTAATATGAAGGTATAATATATTGTAAATATGGAGTCAATGAAATGTACTAGGAGAAAAGGAAAGGAGAGGTAGAATGGTCTAATTTATTTCACATAAAAGAGGTAAGAAAAGTTTTTGCAACTGAATGGAAGAAGGGGAAGATGAGGAGGACTGAGTGAACCTTCACTCTAATTAAAAGTGACTCAGAAAAGAAATAACATACATGCTTTATTGGATGTGGAAACCTACTTCCCCTAAAGAAAAAATAAGAGGGGAAAGGGATGGGAGAAAGGGGCTAGGGAATGGGGTGGGTGGTATAGGTGATAGAAGAGAGGGAAGAGCTTGGGACAGGGGAGTCAAGTACAATACAGTTTTGAGGAAGGACAGTGAGAAAGGAGAAAGAAAATAGAATAAATAGGGATGAAGAGGAATAAGATGAGGGAAATAGAGATGGAAACAGCACCTATGGAAAAGGTATTGAAACAGTTTCTTTGATGGACTTATGATAAAGAATGTGATCCATCCCAAAGACAGAGCTGATAATTTCTGAATATAAACAGAAAAACACTTTTTTTCCCTCTCACTTTATTTTTCTTGAAATACACTTTCTTTCCTTTTTGGGGGGGGGTTTATGAGATTATGTTTACTTTAACAGCATGACTATTGTATGTGAAAAAATAAATGTCAAATATATTTTATTTTTAAAATTGATTCATGTGGCAATGAAATCAATGGGGAAAATGTTTATTTCATCTGTTAGTTATTATTTTTCACAATGTATTTGTTTGTTTTTAATGAGGCAAATTGAACATTGGATCATTTATTCACTTGATCATACCTACCCTTACCTTTTTTCCCCAAAATATTTGAGGTAACTTGAAAAATAATAATAAATAATAATATGAATATGATAATAAGTTTAAAAACAACTTAATTAGAACAAAAAATTGATATTATCAAACTTCTAAATTTTGTGACATTGTGCAGGACTCTAGAACTTGAATGGAGATATCAATTATTTAAATATATTTACTGAAACTGTATTTATGTTGCAAAATATAACCTCAATGAAATTTAAACAAACTTGTGGAAATGTAAATATTTTACTAAAAAGCATAGATTTGAACATACTTTTGAACATTTGTATGAAATATTTCAGAAAAGAAGTTTATATCTATACATATACCCTCAAGTCTGATGAGTCATGCTAAAATATAATTGGTCACGAATTAAACCAAAACAGCAACAACAAAAGACTGAAATGACAATAAGACATAGATAATATTACAGTTTTAAACTGTCAATATGTAACCTCCATAGATCATTTAATATGACTGAATGACCCTTGTTTCTGCATGAGGTTAACAAAAATGATTTAAGGGAAATCTAATTTAAAAGACTTAAAAACTCCAGAGAGTAAAATGGAAATTCAAAGCATACACAAATTACCATTTGAGACATATATTAAATTGAAAACTTCAAGGAATATTATACTGAAATTCTAAAGATTGCCGGCCAAGAGTAACCAGGAGAGAACCATTCAAATGTCATGGAATCACAGTCAGAATAATATAAGATTAAAGCCTCTATATTAAAGAAATAGAAGAATTGAGATATGATATTCTGAAAGTAACCCACCCAGCAAAATAGTATAATCTGTCAATGGAAAAAATGGAGATATATTGAAATGGAGCTAAATAGGAAATTTGTATTTCAAATATAGGACTCAAGGGAAATGTGAAAAAGTAAACATGACAGAGAAATAATAAGGGACTCAATAAGGTTAGCCTGTTTTCATTTAATAATGGAAAGATGATGCATGTTACTTTGAACACTTCTATTCATTGCTAGAATGGTTAAAAGGTTTGCACATGGAAAGAAGTTGTAGGAGTGAGTTGATTTTATTGGAATTAGGTAAAAAAATGAAGAGACAAGAAAGAGCGATTCCTTGGGAGATGGAATGGAGAAAGAAAGAAGGGGAAAATGAAAGAGTGAGTAATAATTGAAATTCTGACTATTAAAATGGTTTAAAACTCAATTGTTAATTAAAACCTCTTTTGACCAATAGGAAAAAGGAGATGAATCATGAAAGGCAGGATAGATAAAAGAAATCAGTCATCAGAAGTAAAATGGATTTTAGAAATGAAGCTGTATAAAAAAGAAAGAAAGAAGGATGAACAGAAGAAAATAGGATGAAAAGAAGTATACAGTTAATTATCATAATTGTGAATGTAAAGTGGATGACAATAACACAAATGAATTAGAAAAAAGAATCCCAAAATATGTTTTTCATAAGAACCACATCTGAAAGAGAAACATGCACAGTTAAAATCTGGAACAGAATCTATTCATCCTCAGTGGAAGAAATAAAGACAAGTACAGCACAATCTACAGCAAAATTAGAACTAATTAAAAGAGATTAGATCATAAATTATATCTTTTGAAAATGTATCACAGGTAAATAATAGTACTAATAAACTTAAATGTGCAAAATAATATATTATACAGATTCTAAAAGGGAAATTTAATTGAATCACCATAGAAAATAGAGAACAAAATTGTTCTAGTGTAGCTGTCAAGTTTCCTTACTGTGTTCTATGTAACTCTAAGAAAAAATAAGAAAAAATATTGATATAAATAGAACCTTAGAAAATTTAAATATGATAGGCCTCTGGGGAGAAAAACTAAATTAGAAATAGAAAGGAGTACACTTTATCTTCTCTTGTACATGGTACCTTCACAAAAATTGAGCATAACAAAAGCATAAAAACCTTAAATCCAAAATCAGAAATATAAAATGCACCCTTCCTTAGACCACACTGCAAAAAAAAATAATATAATATGTTGAGTTCCCCTGTCCACCAGGGGATTAATTCAGCTGAGGAGAGAAAAGAAATATGGATACACTTGGGTGGGGATGCTAGCAAGACAACTAACAGAGCCATTTATTGATTGTATCAGACAGTTTTTGAAAGAAGAAAACCACAAAATTAGCATACAGGGTAAAACAATGATGTTTCTAAAATTAGTGCAGAAAATAACCTAGCAGGATGAAACCCAGGTCAAGAAGTTCAGGTACAGGGCTATCACAAAAGTGAGGCCATGGATGATGCAGTTGTGCTCTTCTGCCCGAGGGTCACCAGAGCCAGGGACTTTCTAACTCAAACTTGCTCGAGTAGATCTCAACATTGATGCAGTTCTTTGAAAGTATAAATTGAATATTAGCTGGAGACCAAAAATTTAATCCTAAAGAATGGATGGGTTAAAGAAAAAAGCATAGGAACAATAATTTCATGAAACACAATGACAATTATCAAGTTACATACTAACATTTGTGGAATGCAGCCAAAAGCAGTCCTACAGGTAAAATTTATATCTCTAAATATGTACATCAAAAAAGAGAGAAGACACAATTCAATGTATTTGTATTTAATTAAAAAATGTGAAAAAAAATAGGGAGTAGATAGATGGAGAAGTGCATAGAGCAAAAGTCCTGAAAACAGAAGAACCCAAGTTCTAATCTCTCATAAGACCTTGGAGGTATTGAGAACTTGTGGATCCCTCGAAGTAAATCAGAAAATACTTGCAAAAACCTTCATGGGCTTGGGATTGTGCATAGTCATAGGGTGATGCAGTGAGCAAGCCATAGAGGACGAAAGATCAGACTACAGACATGATGGTCATATAGAAGATAAAAATACACACTCAAAAGAGGATAACAAAGTCAGGGTTCCTGAATCCAAGGTCTCCAAGAAAAATATGAATTGGGCTTGGGTTATGGAAGAGCTCAAAAGACATTTTGAGGATCAAGCAGGGGAGGCAAAGGACATATTTGGAAGATAAATGAGAGGGATGTAGGAAAAACTCATGAAAACTGAGTCAATAGATTCTCCCAATGAAAGCTAGTTAGATTAAAAAAAATGCTGAAAAAATAATATCTTAAACACCAGGTGAGCAGAGAAGTCCAAAAAGTAAATAAGGAAAATGCCCAAGTTCAAAACTCCACAACTGATAAGTGATCAAATGATCTGAGTTTTTTGATGAGGTTATCAATACAATCTATTTAAATCACTTAAAAATGTCCTAACTCACTATTGACAGAAGAAATGTGGATTGGAACAATTCTGAGGTACTAACATACCTAATGAAATGGTAAAGAGGAGTTGTGAAAGGATTCAACAATTTTGTAGAGCAATTTGGAACAATGCCCAAAGGACTGTACAACTATAACCCACCCTTTGACTTTACAATTCCACTACAAGGTCTATATTCCAGCAGAGATGAAAACAGGAAAAAGACCTATATGTATAAGAATATTCATAGAAGCTCCATTCTGGTGGCAAGGACCTTGAAATTCAGGGGATTCCCATCAGTTGGAGAATGGATGAAAAAAATGTGTTATGTGACTACACAACAAACAGAATGTTCTCAGAAAAAAACTTACAGGAACCAATGCAGTAGAAAGTGTACCAAATAAAAAGTAAAATCAATGCCATAAGGTGTGAATGACTAACATTTTCTAAGCAATGTTGTAACCCAAGATAATTCTGAAGGACTTATAAAGAATACTTTCAATCCCAAATATAGACTTGATGGTATCTTAATACAGATTTAAACATAATTTTTTTTTACTTTACTTTTCTTAAGATTTCTTTTTTTAGGGGAGAGGTATGTTTACTTTTACAGTATGACTATTATAGTAAGTTTTTCATTACTACAAATTTTAACCTATATTGAATAATTTGCTTTCTCATGGAGGGATATGAGGATTGGAGGAAGAGAGAGAAATAAGAACTCAGGAATTTAAAAGTGAATGCTGAAAATTGTTTTTGTAGAAAAAATTAAATTAAATTTTAAAAAGAAAAATAGAGAAATTATATTTTAAAAAATTACAGACAGTAGAAAATTCTTGGGAATTTGCCTGCCAAAGCAAACACAGGGATGATAAGAACACTATTACAAACTACTTTTCACATAAATAAAGGTGGTTAAAAATAATTGGAGAAAAATTAATTACTCTTGGATAGATGAAGACAGTGTAATTAAAATGACATTTCTACATAAATTTAATATACTTATTCAGTGCAATATCAATCAGACTACTGAAAAATGATTTTATGGAGCTAAAAAATAAATTTCATTTGGAAGAACAAAATATGAAGAATATCAAGGGAATCAATTAAAATTTAAAAGAAGCATCTTAGCAGTATCAGATTTTAATTATATTTCAAAGTGGTAATCATCAAAACAATCTGGTACAAGATAAGACAAACTGTGATGGATCAGCAATGTAGATTAGTCTCAAAATATGTAATAGAAAATACCAGAGTAATCAAAAATCTGTTAATCTTAAAGACTCAGACTTTGGGGATAAAAATTCACCAGTTGACAAAAATTTCTGGGAAAACTGGAGAAGTTTGAAACAAACTAGGCCAGACAGACAAATACCAAATACCAAGATAAGGTCAAATTGGATAATTGATTCAGAAATAATGTGCAATATCATAGGTAAATACAGGGAACATAGAAAAAAATAAATCTCATATTTTTGGATAAATGAAGAATTTATGAGAAAATAAGTGATAGAGAAAATAACAGGAAGCAAATTGGGTATTTTGAAATTTAAAAAGTTTTTGCAGCAAAAAAAAAACAGAAAAAAACTAGGAAAAATAATATTCAAATTATAGGAAGAGTTTCTTTTTTTAAAATTTATTTATTTATTTAATTTCATCCATCTTCACAAATATTTTTAAGCTATAAAACTTTCTTTTAACCTCCCTTCCCATCCAACCCCACCCCCAGCAACTGTCAGGTTAGCATTGCAAATACATATTTTGATAAGCAGATTAGGAATTTTCAGTGTGATGAATTAGCATTAAGGGAAAGAGATACATAAGATATTTTTATAAAGTGTTCATCAGATTCTTAAGACTTGCTTTTTTTGCTGTTTGTATGTTTGTGTGTGTGTGTGTGTGTGTGTGTGTTTTGCTTTGTTTTGTTTTTCTTCCTCTAGATGAAGATAATATAGTGCATAGCCAGTCTAATACAGTTGTCCTAGTTCTCTGTACTACTGAGAGGAGCTGCTTCCATCAAGGTTGTTCATCTCACAATGTTCTTGATGTGTACATTGTTCTCTTAGTTTTACTCCTATCTGTCAGCATCAGAACAAGTAAGTCATGCCATGTTTCTCTAGAGTCCAACCATTTCTGGTTTCTTATAGAACAATAGTATTCCTTAGTATTCATGTACCATAACTATTTTAGCTATGCCCCAACTGATTTGGCATCCCCTCAATTTCCAATTCTTTACCACTATTTAAAGAGCTTCTATGAATATTTTGGAACATGTAGGACTTTTCCCTTTGTCTCTAATTTCTTCAGGATATATACCTAGAATTGGAATTGTTGGGTCAAGGGGTATGAACAGTTTAATTGCTCTTTGGGCATAGTACCATATTACTCTCCAGAAAAGTTAGATCCATTCACAACTCTACTAGCAAGACATCAATGTCCCAGTCCTCCCACAATGTCTCCAACATTGTCATTTTCCCTTTTTCTCATCTTGGCCAATTTGATAGGTTTGAGGTGATACTTCATTGTTATTTTAATTTGCATTTATCTAGTCAATAGTGATTTTGAATATTTTTTTCACATGATTATATATAGCTTTAATTTCTTCATTTGAAAACTTTTCATATCCTTTGGCCACTTATCAAGTGGGGAATGAGATGTGACCTTATAAATTTGAGCAATTCTTTATATATTTTAGAAATTACACCTTTATCAGAATTCCTAGTTGTGATTATTATTTCCCAGCTTTCTGCTTTCTTTCTAATTTTGGCACTAATTTTATTAGTATAAAACCTTTTTAATTTAATATCATCAAAATCATTCATATTTCAGTTTGTAATGTATTCTATGTCTTTCTTGATCATAAAATTATCACTTTTCCATAGATGTGATAGAGAATTTCTTGGTCTATCAATTTATCTGTGGTATCACTCTTTATTTCTGAATCCTGTATCCATTTTGACCTTATTTTGGTAGAGGGTGTGAGATGTATATCTATGCCTAGTTTTTGTCATACTATTTTCCAATTTTCCCAGCAATTTTTGTCAAATAGTGAGTTCTTATGCCAGAAGTTGATGTCTTTGGGTTTGTCAAATACTAGCCTGCTGTATAACTGTGACTTCTCTTGAACCTATCCTAATCCAGTGATCCATTACTCTATTTCTTAACTAGTACCAGGGAGTTTTAAACAAACAATTTCAAGAAGAAATCAGTTGTCAATATTCCTATGGTTAAAAAAAAGTTGCTTTATATCACTACTGATTAGAGAAATTCCAATTAAAACTACTCTGAAAAGGAGAATGTCAAATTCTCAAGGAGGTGTGGGAAAACTCAGAACACTAATGCATTTTTTATGGATCTGTGAGCCAGTTTAATGATTCTGGAGATCAATTTTGATCTCTATGCAGAAGACTATGAAATAATGGAAATCCTTTGACCTAACTGATGCAAACTGAAATGAGAAGAATCAGAATATTGTAAAAAGTAATAGCAATATTAGTAGATAATCAACTTTGAAAGACATAGCGATCCTCATCAAGACAATGATTCAAGAATATTATAAAACAAACATGATGATAAGATCTAGACACTGCCAAAGGCCAAAGAGAGAATCATGAATTCTGAGTGCAGATTGAAGTATACTTTTCTAAACTATTGTCTTTTTTTCTGTATTTTCCCTTACAACTTGACTAGTATGGAAATGTTTTGCCCAAGTTCACATGCATTTGTTGATATTGTTTAGTCTTTTCAAACACATTTTATACCACATTCTTCATGACCTCATTGGGGTTTTCTTGGTGCAAATCATGGAATGATTTGCCAATTCCTTCTTCTTAATATATATAATCATTACATATTTGTTTATCTTCTAAAGGATTCAGTAGGGACAAGGAGGGAAGGAAAGAATTTGAAGCTCAAAGTTTTAATTTATTAATATAAATAATTGGGAAAGATTTAATGAAATAAATAAAAATTTAACAGAAATATGTTTAGAAACATACATATACATTGATATCCATATTTCCTGCTTGCATGCATGTACATATTTATTTATATATAGAAATATAATATATACACAATAGAAACAATTATGCCACAGTATTGTTTCCAATAAAATATACACAAAACTACAAATGCTACCTAATAAAATTTCAGTTTACCTTTTAATCTTGTCTTCTCTGTTGATCATTAAATAGTCCTTAACTAAAGTTAAAATTACAAAAAATTATTTTTTGCCATTTTATTCTTTAGTTAGTTCAGTTAATAAAAGAAATTTTGAGTCCACAGAAAATTGTTAGGGTTCCTGCTTAAACCTTAACCATACTCTGTTTAATGAATTTCTTTTTTTTCTTCCTTCCAAAAACTAACCTGTTTAGTCTTTAATAAACAGATATTCATAGATAATGTATGTATAAATCCTTTAAATATTGTATTCTAGAGAAACAAATTAAAATAAATTAGTTATTGCTAAATTAAGTTCCTAGATATTGTTCCTGTTTTTCTTTGACTTGACACTACCTTTCAAATGGCTGTTTAGAATTTTCACTTTAGACTGACAATAAAATTTTAAAAAATCTGGAAAGTCACCATGACTATTTAGTATTTATTGTGGCAAATGGTTTCTCTCTGTGTGTAAATGAGAGTAGGGGATGCAATTATATTCAAGATAATGGGTACAATCAAAATTTAAAATTTTTAGTGCATTTCAATTTCTCTTTTCAAATTAAATGGCGTAATATATTTTAGATGATTTTTATTCTAAAAGTAAGACAGAGACCTGAAACCCTTAACATCTGAATTAATTTGTTTTAAAAAAGGTTTCATCCAATTTAATTTTGATACATTTTTAAACTATATATAAAATTTGAAAAAATGCATCTTCACAATCCTAAAATCTTGTGGGAGTTCTTTTTTCTTTTCAAAGTATTTTTTTAACCACCTTCATGTTTTGGTCACACTTCAAAATTTATTTTCATAAATCAAGTACAAGAAATATTCAGTGAATGTATTATTTCTTTTGGATAAACATGGATTAAAGTTGAACTAAACTGTTTCCAATAAAAATAAAACAAATCATGAAATAATGAATTATTATGGTCCTATTTCCATAATGTCATTCAAAGTGACTTCTTTAGTTGAAGAACTTTGAAAAAGTTCAAAATAGCCAAAATAATGGAAAAGGCAAATAATGGAAAAGTCAAAAAATTGTAAAATTATTTTGAAAAAGTCAAAATAATGTAAAATTGTTTAAATACAGTACAAAATGAATTAAAGAATGAACTACTACTGCTCAGAAAATTTACTCTTATATTATTGATCCTTGATCAAGTAAAATTTCATGAATTATTGGACTCTAGCTTTTGAAATGCAGAAGATATTAAGAGGGTCAGCTGCATTTATTACCTAAATTGAATAAAACAATCTTCATGAAGGCCTAGGGAACTTGAATATTACATTTGATGTCAGATTTTTTGAAGGATTTGTTAGGTTTACTGACCTTTATTCTATTCATATTTTTTCTTATAAAAAAGTTTGCTGTTTAAATACAATGACATCGAAAATTTTATTTTTCCATCAGAGGTTCTGCTTTTTTGATTGGACAAAACATCAAGCCTACTAAAATCTCATGAAAATTCAGGTTAATTGAGGCTTTGTTATTCAATTGCTTCACAACTCTCTCAGTTGCCTTTCTACTCAGGTTGGTGGATTAGAGCAATATCTCTTTAATTTTATTTTTTCCAATTCAGGGTTCAGAACTTTTCAGCAACTGGATTTTCCTTCAGTGGCTCAGCATCCTTTCAATTCTAGAGAACATCTGTTCTTCTATTTTTATTCAACTTACCCAAACTATCCTACTTTTCAGCTTCCTTTTGTCTATTATCTTCCTTCATTAGACTTTAAGTTCCTTGAGGGCAGAAACTCTTTCTTTTTCATATTTTTATATGAAAGCCCTCAGCATAGTGCTTGCCATGCAGTATGGATGCAGTAATTATTTCCTAAATTGAATTGAATTTGAAAAGAATGTGATAAGCAAAATGACATACACTGTATACATATAAGTATGTATACAATTCTTAATTGATTAAATATGTGTGTATGAAAATTTCCTAGAAATATTTCTTCTCTCCATAAATCTCTAGCTTCTCACTGTTCTTTACAATGATTTAAGATAAACTCCAATTTCATAAGATTGAGACCATTCAAAAATATTTTCCATAATTATGTTATGATACCTAATGATTTGACAGCATCTTCCCACAATTTCTTTTATTTAGCATTTGTCTCACAGAAAGATCAAGTACTTGATGAAGATAGCTTTACTTGTATCTTTTACCAAACAATTCTCATTCCTTCCTAGAAGTTACTCCAACAATTATCTCCTCCTTTTCTTTTAGCTTTTCCTGACTTTTTAGATATGTTCAATTTTCCCTAACCATAAATAAACAGAAAAATAATTGAGTGCTTGTAAATATTTTTCATATTTTCCCAAATTTAATGTGTTATATGCCAGAATTATAATTCCTTACCAAATGCAATCTTTAATCGTGTGTACTTCCATCCCCACTATTCTGCATTAAAGATGCTCTCAGCAGTAATCACTTAGATCTTTGCTGCTTGCCAGATTTAATGGATTTTCCTCAATTCTAATCATTCTTGATCCCTGTGATACATCTAACCATCTAACACTGTTGAATAATTTGACATTGCCATGTTCTTGTCTTCTATAACACTACATATTCCTGGTTTTTCTTCTACATTCCTAACTTTTATTTCTTCTTCTCCTCTACTGGTTCTATATCCTATTTATGTATGCACTGTTTAAATTGATTTTCAAAGTTTTATTTTTAGCCTTCTGTTAGATAGGTTTCTTTCTATGCAGAACATAAATATGTAAGTATATATATATGTATATATATATATATATATATGTATATATGTAAATATGTGTGTATATGTATATTTATAAAACAATATCTCATCCCTTAGAAATTTCGAATGCTGTCAAAAACAACTTATTTGTAAGAAAATATCAAGCCTACATCTTCATGCATGTACTTTACCCTAGACTGTATCTGAATTGAACCTGTGAATGATATATCTCTGCCTGGATGTCCTCTCTAATATCATACTCAACAGATGAAAATCAAAAGTTACATTTATTCTTAAGCAACTTTTCCATCTCATAAGCTTAGAATTATAATTTACATTGTCATCCATGATCAAAATTATTTTTCATTTTTTCCCTTTATCTCATTAAATTAATTGCTTTCTTTTTCATTTTAAGAAAAATATAGTACTTAGAATATTTATTATAGAACAGCAGGCAAATAGTCTAACAGATTGCTCACTATATTTGACATGCCAGGAGAAAGAAAGAAAGATTTTAGACATGGTCAACTATCAAAAAGACATCTAAAGGAGACTCATAGAATGGGTAAACAGTAACTGAATCTTAATTGATTCACTTGTGGAAACATAACAGATAAAATTATAGAATTATTTGAATATTTTAATATTGATAAGCACCTAAAATCTGCAGGATCATAGTCTAGTTTCTCTGTATACAAAGAAAGGAAAATTGTCCATCCCTCAAGAAACTTGCACTATATTTGTTTCTTTGTTTTAATAGTATTTTTTTAACCAAGACAATATTTTTATTCATTTTTGCAAGATTTGTGAGTTCATTTGTTTCCCTCTCTCCGTTTCCTCCACTCTTCTAAAAATAGCAGTCAGCTTGATATGGGATATATATATTATCATGTAAAACGTATTTCCATATTAGTCATGGTTATGAAAGAAATAGATCAAAAGGAAAATGAAAACAAGAGAAGTAAAAAAAAAAAATAGGTCAAACTGCTTTCAGAGTCCCTCAGATATCTAGATGTGAATACCATTTTTTTCTGAGTCCTTTCTGCTTGTCTCTTAGGTAATTGTGTTGTTGAGAAGAACTAAATCATTCATATTTGCTCTTCACACAATGTTATGTACAAGTGCTTATTTCACTTTTGTATTTGTTCATAAATGTCTTCCCCAGATTTTTCTGAAATCCTCCAACTAGTGATTTCTTAAAGAAAATGGTATTCCATTACTTTCATATATACTACAATTTGTTCAGCATTTCCCCCAATTGATGAGAATCCCCTCAATTTCCAATATTTTATCCCCATGAAAAGGAATGCTATAAATATTTTTGCCAGTTTTTTTTTTCATATTTTGTAGTCCTTTAGTGGTATTGCAGGATCAAAGAGCTTGCACAGTTTGCTTTTCCTTTGACATACTCCCAAATTGCTCTGCAGAGTGGTTGAATTAGTTCATACCTTCACCAGTAATGTAGTAGTGACTTGTTTTTGCTATATCATCTCCTACATTTTTCATTTTCCTTTCTGTCATTCTAGCAAATCTGATATTTTTTTAATTAATTTGTTTTCCAATTTTTCTTTTAGCTCTCTTACATGATTTTAAAGATCTTTGAATGCTTTGAAGGATTCTGTCTGGGCTTGAGACAACTTCCTATTTTTCTTTAGGGGTTTTCTGCAGAGTTATTTTGTCATTGTTGTCTTCTTCTGAGTCTGTATTGATCTATCCTGCCATTGTAACCACTTTCTATGATCAGATATATTTTTTTCTTGTTTTTTTTCATCTTTTTGGCCTTTTTTCTCTTTTTTTAAAGAAATATGAACTATGGTTGTTTTCATTTTCTTCTGCTAGGGCTTCAGGCTCTAGCTCTTTACCTGCTGCTACAATGATATTATCCTGCAAACCATGGCAGATCCTTGTATCTGGTGCTGCTTGGTGTTGCATTGGGTTGAGGGGTGGCTGGTGATGCTGAAGGCTATAGGGTCAGAGTTGTTTTAACTTGCATTTCTCTATTCAAAAGCTTAGAGCACTCCTTTATATGCCTATAGATAGTTTTGAATTCTTCATCTAAAAACTTATGATTCATATCCTTTGACCATTTTTCAATTGGTGAGTCATTTATAGTCTTATAAATTTGACTCAGGGTGCTATATGTTTAAGAAATAAGTCCTTTTAAAGAGACACTTGTTAAAATTCCCCCATTCCTCTTTAATTTATCACCTCCATTTCTACCTCCTAGACTTGTAAGATAGATGTCTATATTCAATTGTGTATAATATGCTTTGAGCCAATACTGATGACATTAAGCTTCAAGTGATATTCATCAGACACATTCTTGTTGTCCCTGGGATCAGGGATAATCACATAAACACAGAAATTTGTGGGCTGTTGAAAAGGCAAATCAATTCACATGTTCTCTGGTATGTTAAAACTGCTCAGGATTTTATTATAAAATATAAAGTAAACAGGTTAAAAACAAACTTCTCCACCTGAAGGGTCAGAAGCAGCTAGGACAGAATTACTAACAAAGAACTAGTAGGTAGAGAGTGATGCAGAGGCAGAGACAGAGATAAAGAAGTCAAGCAGAGTTAATTTGGCCAGAGAAGCACAGAGACCTCAAGCAGATATCCAAGTCAAGTTTTATATCCTTGCCCCTCATCTGGGTACTGAAGGCAAAAGAGGAATTCCCCTTCCCCTCACCTGACCTGAACCAGGCAAAGGGTTGAAGACTAAGGAGATCAGGATACAAATCTTACTTTAAACAATAAAACAACAGGAGTCAATTTGCATCTCAAGAGCTGGGAACCTCCACCCATTTAACAAGATTTAATAGCATTTAATATTACAGATTTTGTTTCCGGTACATTCATAATTCTATATAGCGTTTACCTGCATCATTTACACCCTCAAAATTATGCAGGCCACAGATTCTTCTGGGCCTTTCAGAGTCCAATTTGAAATGAATGCATTGCCATGAAAACTCCCTTTGAGGAAGGGTTCAGAGAATGATTGCTATCAGGACTAGCACAAGTGACTGGTATCCTGCAGAGGCTGGTTTTGCAAATGTACAACTAGGGAAACAAAACTCAAGGGAAAATAAATTGAGCAAGCAAAAAACTAGAGAGAGATATTTTAACAGAGAGTGCAGTTTTACCAAGAAAGTTATTTTAACAGAGGTCCAGTAATTAGGGAATAAAAACTAGGTCTATAAAGAGCAAGAATATATACTAGATGATCCTAAAGCAGTATCAGAATACTTTTTAAAATAAAAAGTTCCAAATTAACACAGATTCATTAATGAATGCCACATTAAGTAGTATTCAAAGGCTCAAAAAAAAATATAAAGAAATATAGTGAAAGAAATATTTTGAAACTGCATGTGTCTAATAAGCAATCTGTAACAAAATTTTCTATTTTAACTTTGGCCATGTAAGGAATATGCAAAAAATTCTAGTAGAAGAGTGGATCTCTCCTTTAAAGCAGTTAAAAAGAATAGACCAATAGGCATTATCCTGATATAAGCAGCCATAGTGATATTTCTTTTTCCTAAGGAAACTTGTTATGATAGTCAAATACTTGGTTAAAAAAAGCCAAGACAAAATACTTTCCCATTTTTTTAATATTTAGAAGATAGTGTTCCAGTGGTTCTCTCTTATACTTAATTATGGTATTCCTGGCAAAATTATGGCAATTTGCTATTAAAGAGCAGAGAGGGACACGAGGACATGTTTCCTTATGATTAGATGCCTTTTCCAGGCTGATATTACAATGAGCCAGATTTCAGGTCTGCCAGACTAGTACTTTCCTTTAAAAAAAATCCTATCTTAGTCGAGACTGAGATCATTCTCTCAAAGGCCACTGACTCCATCTGCAGCATAAAAATCAAACCTCATGGGTTTAATGGTTTCACTGGCATGTTGCTGTCTTTCTATTTTAACATACCTGATGTCAGACAGATCAATCATCAATGTATTGTAATATAGCAATTATATATAATAAGAACTTCAAGTGACTCAAATACTAAGGTGATCAAGAGTGTGCCAGACTGTAATTTGGTATAAGAGATCCAGAGAGAAATTATAATTCAGTTGTTGTCATGTACCTAAGGACAGTACTGTAAATGAAATAAAATAAATATACTTTGTTATATAAAAATACAATAGTCCTAATTCACATTTAGAACTTTTTTTTATAAAAGTAACTTTTGGCAATAAATTAATTTAGTTATTAACTATGTTTAAAATAACTAAACATCTCTTTCACCTTAGATCTTATCCATCATATCCAGACTTCTCATATAACAATTAGCTAGAGATTGCCACAGAGAAATCTCAGATTATCACTATTGTTCTATCTTCCTCATGTTATAGAGGTGCTTTTTCCTCAAAACTAACAACTGCGGTTTTGGTATAGATATGTGTGTGTGTGTGTGTGTGTGTGTGTGTGTGTGTGTGTGTGTGTGTGTTTATATGTATGCATATATAGATATAGATATAAATATAGATAAACAGGTAGAATGAGAAAGAGAGTGAGCTAGAAACTTGTATACATAAAGTCATTTAACTACTAATCACCTTCAAATTACAAATGATTACTTTCAGAATTCTATAAAACCATTTGCACATATTAGGTGACTTTAAATTTCTAACATGTGTTATTAATTCCAATACAATAAAACAATAGTAAGAACAACTAGTGTTCAAGTCAATTAAGATATTATTAGATTTTACAAAATGATATTTCTGTCATCATACATGAACCCATAGATCTATCCCAAAATGGGTCATAATTTCTGTTATTTCCCTTATTACTCACTTCAAAGTAATCACTTGTAATTCTAGGCTTTAATACTTTTCCAGTATTTGAATAGTTTATATTCTTAAGAGATAGAAAATTACAAGTTTCCAAAAGAATAATTCATAACTGATAAAACAGTGAAAAAAGAAAATGAAAATTCCCAAGAATTTGATATTATGATAATTTTTTAAGCCCAATTGACTCTTATTCATGCCACAAATGCCAGGCAATGTTACAAAGTTTCAAAATGATATATGCTAATATAATTTTCTTAGGCTACAAATGGAATAACAAGGTAGTTTACAAAGTTTTATCCTCTAGAATCTTACCAATAAACCCATGGGTGGATAGCATCCTTACAAATGCAAACCTGATACAAAATTTTATGGCATTTTATGTTGAAAAATGAAGAATAATAAAAACTTAATTAGCTAACTAATGAATTTCACATAGATGCCACGGTTTCACATTATGATTCTCTCAAATCTTATATTTGCTTAATTTTTTGTTGACAAAAATCTCACTTAGACTGAAAGATAAATGCTTACAAATAACAATGGGATCTTCTCTTTCCTTATCCAAAATGTCTCTTGAGTTTTGTTGATCAGGTAAGGATTTCATTGGTGTCATCACCAAGATGATCAAGTAGTATTGGCACAGACCAAGTCAACATTGCAGGAGATAGCAATGTCATTTTCTTCCTTTACCAACAAAAAGCCTTGTGAGATTGTTGAAAATGTATTATCAATATTAATTTAACATCAAAACATGAGATTATAAAATTTACAACAGTATTTGCTTTCCCAAAAGAAATCAGTAAATATTCCTGATAATTGTATATTACTCAATATTCCCAAATTTCTTCACATAGAATTAATCCCAATTATTTATTTTTCTCCTTAATAGCATATATAATTCCCAAATGTGTTACCAAACTTCCAAATAGCTTGAAATTAAGAGGAAATTAATTTACTATTCAATTTAACATTTTTCTTTTCTAAACACAAGGTGAGGACTTTTCCTTCCAAAAAAAGTCTCCCAGCCTCCTTTGGACAGAGAAGTTTCTTGAGGGCAGGAAGTCTATATTTTCTAAACCTTAAAGTCTTAATTAACATAAGTTGGATAAAACTATCAATCAATATTAGGCTAACAAAAACTTAATCCACAGGAAGGAGCATTTTGCAAAGGCATTCCTCACAGACTTATAACTTAGATACTTTCAAATGCAAACCACAGATGGGCCTCAATTTTCTCTAAGTCAGAATCAGGAACAGCTCCCCTGATTGTGATAAATTCATTTATTTTCTAGTTTAACCTGATTCAAAAGGGGAACTATTCTTTGCAATTTCTATTGAGGTCAAATAGTATTAAAATTCCCTAGTAGGAGGTAGGTTGAAATCTTAACTCTATTATTAATTATTTAATTTTAAATTATCATTTATAAAACAATTAAATCCTAAACCAAAACTAAAAGGAATAACATTTAACTCAGGTGCTCTAACTATTTCAGATCTGAATTACACACAGAGGAGTTTTAGAAACAAGCACAGAGATAATTCTTTTTGAAGAAAGATTTCAAATTTACCAAAGTGAGATTTCTCTGAAGGCCCTAGCCGACCTTACCAAATCTCAAATATAGAAGCATTTTCCATCTCTCCTGGCCAGTGGAGAGGTGTGAAAACATTCAATTGGTATTTAAGTATACACACACACACACACACACACACACACACACACACACACACATGCATGCATTAAGACCAGTCAAAAAATACAAAAAATAGTTTTTAGAATCAATTAGAATTTCTTGAGGAAACTCATGTGTATTTTAAGATCTTAATATAACCAATCAATAGTTAAAATTCCTTACTATAGTTGAATGCATTCTTAAGTTACTTTACAAAGTTCAAATCATTTTACTTTATTATAGATATCTTAGTTATTATTTCCCAACACAAGTTTCATTCTCTCTTTTTTATAATTTTACTCAGTTTATCATGAGGCATGTCAATCAATTGGCCAGCTTCCCCTTCCCTCCCAATGGTGGAGATTTCTCAGTCTAGTTAATGCTTTTAGGGAATGGGGCTTGGAATTGATAACCAAGTGTAAGTCTAAGGAATAAAGCCATTCGCCCAACCCCATTTCTCCCCAAACCAGGAAGAAGGCACTGGACATCCCCTATTTTTAAGCAAGGAGGCTAGAACACGTTTTGGGCAGATCTTATCCTTCTGTAGTATATCATGCTTCCCAGCTATGATATAGCTTTGACCTTTTAGGTCCTAAAAGGTAAGAATTTTTCTCCTCCCTCCCAAGAGGGTGGGGTCTGCAGAGGGTGAAAGAGAGTATTTCAAAGAGCAAGAGAGAAAGCACAGATTTGAGTCCTAGATAAAGAGTTTATCTTCCAAGAGTGAGACTGAGAGAATCAACAATCAGACACTTCCCTTCTCAAAAATCCAATCAAACATTTCAGGGAAAACAATGCCCCCAGTGCTGGGGGTTACTCCAAGGACAATTTGCTCTAAGGGCTGTCACAGGCCCCTTCAAAACCTCAGCACTGCCTTCACAGTCAGGGTCTGACACACAGGAGAAATTCCTCCTACAAGGGGCGGATCATGACAGAGTGACCCAGACCTGGGCATCCCTAAGGGAAAAAGTCAGTTGGTAACTCAAACACACCACAAAACATGGGTCAAACTTACGGACCTCATCAAACAATGGGAGTCAGTTTAAATCTCAAGAATGGGGAATTTCCACCCATTTAACATGTTTAAACAGCATTTAGGATTGCATGTTTTGTTTCTGTTACATTCATAATTCTCTACATCATTTCCTTGCATCATTATAATTTTCCCTCCACTGTTATTGGTCTTTTGCTCTTCTCCTTGTGAAATATTATACCCCATTCAATCTCCTCCTTCCTCCTGCATCCCTTAATTTTTTTCTGTACATTTTTTCTGTATGTTTTGGCATTGGATTAGAGTAAGGACTGGCTGGGCTGCTGAAGGATATGGGTGTTTGCCAGATTACCTATTACCATTTAGGGAATTATGGTTGGTGTTTAGCATGTTCTGAGACTGCAGAGGGTGAGTATTTCTGCATTTCTTCAGGGTTACACTAAAACTTATAGTGGCTTGGCTGCTAGATTTTTCCTCTTTGCCTGGTTGCCTTTTTGCCCAGGCTATTCTGAAATGAATGGGGGTTTTCAGAGCTAGAGTCTGTCTATTACTCTAGGTATGCTGAGGCACAAAGAAGTTCCAGTGTTATTCTTTGCCTGCCCCACCACACTGGTATTCAGGATATACAACTGGTGGAGCTTGTTGCTGGCTTGCTGAGACACTTCCTGTCCTAGACTATGTACCCCTTTGATTATCATAAGTACTCTACTATAGCTCTTTCTCCTAAATCTCCAGGCCTAAAATAGCACAGAATGTAGAGAACTGGTCCTGACATCAGGAAGACCTGTGTCTTAGAATGATAACAGCTCTAACCTCCCACAGTTGTGGGGATCAAATGAGATTATATTTTTAAAGTGCTTAGAATTGTGCTGAAACAGAATAGGAAGCTATGTAAATATTTATTTTCCCCCTTTCCTTCCCTAATAGCCAATATCAAAATTCAAATTTAAATTATCACATTTCTGGGCCACCATAATAGCCTCTATCCTCTTTACAAGGTTCCTTTGCTCTGCTGTCATATCCACAAAATGGTAGAAGCATATAATTACAACAAAGAATTTTAGAAACCTTAGAGTCTAAATTCAAAGAACTTGCATTTTTCTTAGTTATGAAGGAATCCTCTCATGATATGCTATACAAATAGGCTCTGTGGTCTAGCATTCTTTTTTCCCTAATACAATTCATTAATGATTCTTCAAATGGTTGACTGACAGATGGGAACTACCACTAAGATTTATATTATCAAAAGAAGCAAGAACAAGCTTCAAGTCAGCAATTCCATGCAGCAACTTTGCTTCTAGAAAATTATGACTAATAGAGATTACTTTGAGGATCCACTTTTATGAAAGTTACAAGTACTCTGAGTAAGCAATCATCTACCAAAGTTAAATGGGTCAATTAATAGAAGATATATCCCCCCCCTTCAGAAAGTTGATAAGGCATGATAATTGTATTGGAATACCAAAGGTACCAAGGAGCTTTCCATGTTGTTCATGGCATAACTACAGATGAATTGATTCAGGTGTGCAAACTCTGGGGAAAAAAAAACCTTCTTCATGAAGGGCAACAGTCTTCCTCCAGATCTTCTCTTTAAAAGTGTACAAGGCAAGCCCATCTTCTATATACCATTTCCATTCCCTTTCCTACACTGCCCTTTAGACTAATCTAAGCATTTCTGTTGTAGTCTTCTGGCCAAGATGACAGAGAGAAGTCAGCCACTGTCTTATGTTCTCCTGAATTTCCCTCAGAACTAGCATGAATGAAACCTCTTAGCAGAATTTCAATCCAGAGAACCGAGTGAAGAACCTGGGAGAAGAACAGCCATCAACAACATTGCCTAATTTAGACTGAAGAAAGACTCAGGGTCAGAAAGCAGACAGTCAGCCCGGGCAGTAGGATGATGCCTCAGTACTAACCTGAGAACAGCTATGGGAACATTTGTGTGGCTGCAGGGAGAGCTCCAGAGCAGAAGTGTTTAACTGTGTGAGGCAAGAGAGCTCCAGCACAGCACCTAGACATCAATCATGTTTCCAGTGCGGTCCCTGTTTTTCCAATTGAGTCCCCTCCCCCAATTCCTGTGGGAGAAAATGACACTTCCCAAAACACATATCAGTCCCCTCCCCCCCCAGGTCAGGTTTAGGTGGCTGACCTCCTCCAGTGCTGATTGAGGATTAAAGAAATTAGCTATATAGACCAAGGGTCCAGTCCACATTGTTCTAGGATAACTATCAAGGTCACATATTTTCCAGAGAAAACATCTAGCATACCCTACTGGCAGGCCCACTTGAAGTTCCTAAGCCCAGTGAGCAAAGCCTCTAGAGAACTCAACAAAAAAAGTCCCTCCCCCAACAAAAATCCTAGGAAAATGAAGAAAGCCCAGTGAAAAGTGAGGTACATTGAAGTCAAGTCCCTTGAAGACAAGAATCCTGAGTCAGAAAGAATTAAAGCTTCAGAGGATAATATAAATTGATCTCGATTCCAGAAAGACTTCTTAGAAGAGATCAGTAAGGCTCTTATAAATCAGTTGAAAAACATTGGGAAAACAAATGCCAGAGAAAATTAATACTGTACAAGAGAAAACTATCTTCTTGAAACAAGTAAAAGAAAATACAACTAGACAAGTGTAAAAAAGAATATTATTCTCTTAAAGCCACAATTGGGCAAATGGAAAACTCCTTAAAAATTAAAATTGACCAATTAGAAATGGAGTTGAAAAAGATAAAGGAAGAAAATTCTTCTCTAAAAAAGAAATTGGAAACTGTGGAAACTAATGACAACATGAGATAACAAGAATATGTTAAACAAAAAACACCTGAAAAAATAGAAGAAGATGTAAAATTAGCTCATCAACAAAACAAGTAACCTGGAGAAAAGATCCAGGAGAGACAATTTGAGAATCACTGGGCTTCTGGAAAACGTTGAGGAGAAAAAAATTCTGGAATTGATTCATTAGGATATAGTGAAGGAAAATTGTCCTGATATTATGGAACCACAGGGCAAAATAGTTATTGAGAGAATACATCTATGCCTACCTGGATGAGATCCCCAAAAGAAAACAACAAGGGATATTTTGGCCAAATTCCAGGGCCATCACATAAAAGAGGTAATCCTGCAAGCAAACAGAGACAATTTAAATACAATGGAACCACACTAAGGACTACCTAAATCTGGCTGCATCAACATCAAGGCACAGAAGGGCCTGGAATTTGACATTCAGAAGAGTAAGGAAGCTTGGAATGCAGCCAAAAATTCATAACCCAGCAAAATTGAGCCTTCTCTTCCAAGGGAAAAAAAATGGACTTTTAACAAATTAGGTGACTTCCAAATTTTCCTGATGAAAAGACCAGTGCTAAATAGAAAATTTGGAGTTCAAATAGGAGATGTATGAGAAGTACTTGGCCTTCAAACAGGAGATACAGGAAAAGGGAAAAAAAGGGAAAAGAAAAAAAATCTCTTATCCAATACGAGGAAACTGGTTATATCTACACCTGTGAGAAAAATTCTCATAACTCATGAAAATTATAACTATTAGAGAGTACACTTAGCCAGAAGCAATGGACACTCGTGACTTGTCTGTGACTCTGATAGAATAATTGAAATATGATATCACCTTAAAAAGGGGGGACAGTAAAGAGATCAATTGGAGGGTGGAGGATATTGAATGGGGTAAATTACATTACAAAAAGAGGTACAAAGGGGCTATTATAGATCCTTTAATAGAGGGCAAGAATTGAGGAGGTGAGAATCATTTAAATCTTACTTTTATCAGATATGGTTGAAAGAAGGATTAACATACACTCATCTTACCTTTCAAACATTAAGAGGAGAAAGGAGGAGGGGGAAGGGAAAGAGGAACTGGGAGAAGGAAGGGAGGAATGTAGGGGCAAAGGGAAAAGGAGAAAGAAAGGTATAGGGTATGAGGGGACAAGCATACTGAAGGAGGTGGTATTCAGAAGCAAAATACCAGGGACTATGAATAAAGTGAAAAAAGGGGAAAAATGCAAACAGAGGGAAGATAGGATGGAGTACAATAAAGAGTTAATAATTATAATATTTGAATGTGAATGGGATGAAATCTCCCAAAAAGGTAAATGAATAGTAGAGTGGATTAAAAACCAAAATCCTACAATATGCTACTTACATGAAACTCATTTTAAAACAGATAGATACAGAGTAAAGATAACAGGTTGGAGCAGAATATATTATGACTCAGCTGAAGTGAAAAAGGCAGCAGTAGAAATCCTTATCTCAAAGAAAGCAGCTGAAAAAATAGATCACATTAAAAGAGATAAGGACACTATATCCTCCTAAAAGATACCAAAGAAAATTAAGCAATTTCAATACCAAATATGTATGCACCAAGTGGTAAAGCATCAAAATTCTTAGAGAGAAGCTGAATGAGTTACAGGAAGACACAGATAACAGAACTCTGCTCATAGGACAACTTGAGTTTCCTCTCTAAAAATTAGATAAATCTAACCATAAAATAAACAAGAAGGAAGTTAAGGAGGTAAATAGAATGTTAGAAAACCTAAATACAACAGACCATTGCAGAAAAGTGAATGGAGATAGATAGGAATATACCTATTTTTACTGCAGTACATGGCACCCACACAAAAATTGACCATGTACTAGGACATAAAATCCTCATAATAAAATGTATAAAGGCAGAAATAGTAAATACTTTCTTCTCAAACCATAATGCAATAAAAATCAGGTACAACAATGGACCATAGGGAGATAGACCTAAAACTAATTGGAAACTAAATAACCTCATTTTAAAAAGTGAGTGCATCAAACAACAAATTAAAGATGGAATTAATGATTTCATCCTCGATAATGGTAGTGATGAGTCAACATACTAATACTTATCTGATACAGTCAAAGCAGTTATTAAGGGATATATTACATCTCTAAATGCTTATATGATTAAAATAGAGAATGAGGAAATTGTTGAATTAAACATGCAACTTAAAACAATTAGAGAAAGAACAAATTTAAAAACCCCATTAGCACAAATTAAAAATTCTTATGATTAAAGGTGATATTAATAAAAGCAAAAGCCATAAAACTATTCAGATAATAAAAAATAGAAAGAAGAAAATCAAATTACTAGTTTCATAAATGAAAAAGGTGGACTCACCCTCATTGAAGAAGAAATTAAATTAATAATTCATAACTATTTTGCCCAACTGTATGACAATATATTTGATAATCCAAATGAAATGGATGAATATTTCCAAAATATAAGTTAACCAGATTAAAGGAAGAGGAAACTAAAAACCTAAATAACCCTATCCCAGAAAAAGAAATTCAACAAGCCATCCATGATCTCCCTAAGAATAAACCTCCAGGAAGAGATGAATTCACAAGTATATTCTATCAATCATTTAAGGAACAATTGGTTAAAATATTATATAAACCCTTTGGAAAAATAGGTGAAGACAGAATTCTTCTTAACTCCTTCTATGACACCAATATGGTACTAATACCTAATTCAGGAAGAGTCAAAAGAGGTAAAGAATATTATGGACCAATTTCCCTATTTAAAATGAATACAAAAATCTGAAATAAAAGTTTAGCAAAGTGATTATAGTAAATTATCACTAGGATAATATACTATGACTAAGCAGGATTTATTCTAGGAATTCTGGGTTTGCTCAATATTAGGAAAACTGTCAGTATAATTGACAATATCAATAACAAACCTAACAGAAATGTGAGATTATCTCAATAGCTGCTGAAAAACTTTGGAAAAAAAATAGCACCCATCCCTACTAAAAACACTAGAGGTCATAGGAATAATTGGATTGTTCCTTAGCATGATGAACAGTATCTATATGAAACCTTCAAAAAGCATTATATGTGATAGGGATAAGCTAGAGGCATTCCCAGTAAGAACTGGGGTGAAACAAGGATACCCATTTTCAACACTAGTATTCAAAATTGTATTAGAAATATTAGCTTCAGCAATAAAAGAAGAAACAGAAATTAAAGAAATAAGAATTGAGAGGGAAGAAACAAAACTCTCACTCTTTGCAGATGACATGATGGTATACCTAGAGAACCCTAAAATCATCTTAAAAAACTATTAGAAACAATTAGCAACTTTAGGAAAATGATAGAATATAAAATAAACCCACATAAATCCTCAATATTTCTCTCTATTTCTAGCAAGATACAGCAGCAAGAGCTAGAAAGAGAAATCAAATTGAAAAGGACTTCAGACAATATAAAATATTTGAGTTTCTACCTGCCAAGGCATACTCAGAAATTCTATGAAAACAAATATAAAACACTTCACTCATATAAAATCAGATTTAAACAACTGAGCAAATATCAACTTCTCATGGATAGGCTGAGGTTATATTAAAAAAATGAAAATTCTACCTAAAATAAAGTACTTGTTTAGTGCCATACCACAATCAAACTTCAAAAAAAAATTACTTTAATGAGGTAGAAAAGATTTTAATAGATTCATATGGAGAAAGGAAGAGTCAAGAATATCAAGGGAATTAATGAAAAAAGATGTGTAAAAGTAGGTGGCTTAGCCTTACAAGATATAAAATTATATTATAACACACCAGTCATCAAAACTGTCTGGTATTGACTAAGAAATAGAGTGGTGGGTCAGTGGAATAGACTAAGGGTAAAAGAGCAGAAAATGATTAAAGTAAACTGCTGTTTGATAAACCAAAGTGTCCAGTTTCTGGGATATGAACTTATTCTTTGATAAAAACTTTAGGAAAAAATAGAAGATAGTATGGCAGATACCTGCATTAGACCAGTATCTCACAGCCTATATCAATATAAGATCAAAATGGGTGCAGGATTTAGACATAAAAGACAATATTGTAAGCAAACTAGGAGAACAAGGAACAATTTACCTGTCAGATTTATGGAACAGGGAATAATATATGCCCAAGGAAGAGATGGAGAACATCATTAATAACACACTAGATAATTGTGATTACATTAAATTAAAATGCTTTTGTACAAACAAAACCACTTTAACCAAGATCAAAAGAAATGTAGTAAATTGGAAAGAAATTTTTATAATTAATGATTCTAACAAAGTACTCATTTCCAAAATATATAGAGAACTGTTGGGTCATTTTTATAAAGAGAGATAGAAGAAGAAGGGAAGTAGGGAGAGAGGAAGGGGAGGAGAGGGAAGGGGAAGGAGAGAGGAAAGAGTGGTTGAATTCAGAGTCAAAACTTGTATCATAATCTCCTTTACCCTATACCTAGCATATATTCAAGTTTGGATGGATTTTATTTATTTAGGTAGTCATTGCTATATACTGAGTTAGTATTTTTTATTTTTATATAATTTTTATACTTATCTTTTATACTTACCTCAAATATGAATTTGGCAGTCATTAACTCTTCCAATTTCACTTGTTTCTGTACTCTAAGATCAATCACATGTACTCCCACATGTCAACGTTTTGGAGTGGTTATCATGTTTCCCAGAGCCTTGTCTTATTAAAACTAAACATCTGAATGATCAACTTATTTTTATATGACATTACTTTGATATTCTTAAACATCTTGAATTTTTACTTAGGTTATTCTGCAGTTTTATCAGTTGGTCCTACACTGCAGCTTGCAGAAATGAATACTATAATTCAGTTGTTATCTGGAAATGGTAGTGTACTTTAAATCTTTCCACTTCTGGGAAAATGTGACTCTAAATAGATATAACCTTTTATGTCTAAATCCTGTGCCTATTTTGACCTTCTCTTGTAATAGGCGTGGGATGTTCATCTATGTCTATCTTTTGTCATAATATCTTCCAGTTTTAACAACAGTTTTTACTAAAGAGTGAGTTCTTATCTCACAAGCTAGAGTCATTGGGTTTATCAGATTACTATGGAAAATTATAACTATTTCTTTTGCACCTGATCTATTCCAATGATCCATAAACTCTCCTTCTTAGGCAGTACTCAACAGTTCTGATGACAGATGCTTTGTAATATAATTTTAGATCTGGTTTGGCTAGGTCACCTTCCTTTGCAGTTGATTTCATTAATTCCCTTGATATTCTTGAAAGCATATTATTCCATATGAATTTAGCAACTATAAAGCAATTTTTGATAGTTTAATTGGGATGACACTGAATGCAAATTTTAATTTAGGTAGAATTTTCTTCTTTTTATTATATTTGACTCTTTTAATAGAGACTACAATTACTTGAATATCATAAAATTTATTTTCATTAAGAATTAGTTCTTCCCCATCCAGAAAAAGAAAAACAAAACAAAACAAAGAAACAAAAAACCATCCAGAATCTGAAGAACTTTATAAAACTTCTCTCTTTTATATTTACATTTATATTTATTTGCACATTATTAAAATATTCTTGTTGTAATAGTAAACATAATCCTCTGTCTCCCGAGAAAAATAAAAAAGCTCTTGAAAAATAAAGTGAAACAAAGAGGAAAAAAAAACGTGCATCAGTCTGTGTTCTAATACCATCAACTCTGTCTCTGGGGTCGATTGAATTCTTCATCATAAGTTCATAAGAGAAGTTACTTCAATATTTTTCCACAGTTGCTGATGATGATTTTAATTCCCTCCATCTATTCCTCCCCACTACCATTTATTATATTTTCTCTTCTTTCACTCTGTCCTTATTCAAAAGTGTGCTGTGGGGTAGCCCAGTGGCAAAGCAGACAGAGCACTGGCCCTGGAGATAGGAGGACCCAAGCTTACACCCCACCCCAGAGACCCAGCAACCACCTAGCCCTGTGGTCCCAGATAGGCCACACAATCCCACCACCTTCAAAAAGTTAAAAAAGAAAATGAGTTATATTGACTACCTTCTTCCATGATCTACTCTCTCCTCTATCACTTACATCCCCCTTCCCTCACCCTGTCCCCCTTTCTCTCCTTTTTCTTCTAGATTTCTATACCCTATTAAGTATTTATGTGGTGTTTCTCTAAGCTTTTTCCAATGAGAATGAAGACTCCTTCTTTCCCCCTTGCCTTCCTCCCCTTTCACACCACTGGAAAAACTATTTCTTGATTCTTTTAATATATAATTATATTAATATATAATTATATATTCTATTATATTATATATTATATATTATATATATTGTATAATATAAAATTCTACCTCTCCTTTCCCTTTCTCCCAGTACATTTCCTTTTCACTCATTGCCTCATCTATAAAAGCTCCTAACTGCTCTAGTAAATGAGAAGATTCATATAAGTATTATCAGTATCATTTTCCCATGCAAGAATACATGCAATTCATCATCATCATCAGATCCCTCATGATTTGCCCTTCTTGTCCATCCTCTATGCTTCACTGTTGTCTTGTACTTGATGATCAAACTTTCTGTTCAGCTCTGGCTATTTCAACAGCAAAATTGATCATCTTCTTCCAGGCAAAAAGATGGACTTTCAGTGAAATAGGGGAATTTCAAATGTTCCTGTTGAAAGGCATTAATATTCTTGATTTGCGAAACAGTTGCTGATTTGTGTTAGAAGAGAGAAAAGTTTTAAGAGTTCTCTTCATTGATGAAACAATAATTCAGAACAAACATCAAGGATCCATGATTTCTTTAATAGAAAGCAGCAGATTTTAGCTTGCATGTTGTGTATGATATGTACTCTTCAAAAGTTGTCATGAAAGAAGTTAAATGGAAAGTGATTTGGAAGGCAAAGTCAGTATATGCCGAAGTCAAGACTTGAAACTGAGTTTTAACTATGAGATTAACTCACTACAATCTATTGAATAGTACACAATGAATGCTAGTTATTAATTCAATATGACACGGTCCTTCTTTTAAAAAAACATACAGTATTTCTTGAATCAGTAAAAAAGCAAAAATGTTTCTTAGAAAAAAAAGTAGCTATGTCTTATGTAAACAATATCCAGCTCTGCTTCATTAAACATTTATTAAGCACCTAGTAAGTATTGGATACATTTTACACAAAGATCTAATGAAATAATCCGCTGGCTCAAGTAGCTGCCTGGGTGAGTTTGTTGGGGATAGTTCAGATTTGATATAGTAGAAGTTTTTGATTTTCATTTCCTCCCCAATCTTATATTAAAATCTTTCAATTTTTTTAGAGCTTTTTTGCAATGCAATGGTGTTAAGTGGCTAGCCCTCAAAACTTTCAATTTTATTGCAAACATTGACTGTAAAAATCTTGTCTCATTTTTAAAATAAAAATTTAAATATTAAATATTTATTTTACTTTAATTTATTCATACTTTAGAAGAACTTGCAACAAGATATTATAAGCACACTCTTATGATTTGCCTCTTTCAACATCATTTTATAATCAAGTAATAAAGGTTTTCCTCTTCAAAATTAATTATATATGATATAGTAAATAATTAGCACTGGAAAAATATTCAGTTTCTTTTAATGTTCTCAAAAAGAGATAGCAGGGTGGCTAGGTGGTGCAGTGGATAGAGCACCAGCCCTGGAGTCAGGAGTACCTGAGTTCAAATCCAGCCTCAGACACATAATAATTACCCAGCTGTGTGGCCTTGGACAAGCCACTTTGACACCTTTTTCCCTTGCAAAAACTAAAGAGAGAGAGAGAGAGAGAGAGAGAGAGAGGCTGCACTTATATCATGTTATGTACATATATACACACAAAATGCCATTAAAATTGGAATGAAAAACATATTTTACTCAGCAATTTCTATAGCTTAAGCTGTTTTGTTTTTAATGATAGAAAGTCAGTAGTGTAGTTGTCAAATTATCTCTAAGTTAATTTATACTTCACAACTTTATTGAGCTAACAGTTTGGATACATTGGATGGAAATTCTTTTTTTCTACCCCAAGGTGCTCCTCAGGAGCAGAGATGAGAGTCTTGAAGAAAAACCGTATTTTGTTGTTCCAGGTGAATTTTGTTACTATTTTTTCTAGCTGTGTAAAATAATTATTTGGTAGGTTGATTGGTATGACACTGAATAAGTAATTTAATTTGTGTAAAAGTGTCATTTCTATTATATTAGCTTGACCTAAACATGACCAATTGATATTTTTCTAATTAATTAGATTTGACTTTATTTTGGTGAGAACTGCTTTGTAATTGTGTTTATACAGTTTTTGGATTTGCCTTGGGAGGTAGATTCTCAAGTATTTAATGTTGTCTACAGTTTCTTTAAATTGAATTTTCCTTTCTATCCCTTGTTCTTGAACTTTGTTGTTAATATATAGAAATGCTGATGATTTATGTGCATTTATTTTATATCCTGCTACTTTGCTGAATTTGTTAATTGTTTAAAATAGTTTTTTATTACTTTCTGGGGTTCTTTAAGTATACCAATCATATCAGCTGCAAAGAGTAAAAACTTTGCTACCTCACTGCCAATTCTGATTCTTTCAATTTCTTTTTCTTTTCATTGCTAAAACTAATATTTTTAATAGTATATTGAATAGTAATGATGATAATGGGAATCCTTGTCTCACCCCAATCTTATTAGGAAAGCCCCTTGTTTATCCACATTACATATAGGACTTGTTGATGGTTTGAGATAGATGCTACTTATTATTTTAATGGAAACTCTATTCTTATATTTGTAATAGGAATGAATGTTGTATTTCATCAAATTTTTTTTCCATTTATTGAGGTAACCATATGATTTCTTTTAGTTTTGCTATTAGTTTGTTTAATTATGTTGATTGTTTTCCTAATATTGAAACATCCCTGCCAATCTGGTATAAATCCTACCCAATCATGGTATATTTTCCTAGTATTTATTTTCTGTAATCTCATTGCTAAAATTTTATTTAAGATTTTTTGCATCAATGTTCATTCAAAATTGATCTAAATTGTTTTTGTCTCTTTTGGTTCTTCCTAATTCAGATATCAGCATCATGTTGGTGCTATAAAAGGAATTTGGAAGAGTTCCTTCTTCTCCTATTTTTTAAATGGTTTGTGTAGAATAAGAATTAATTGGTTCTTAAATATTTTTAGAATTCATTTGAAAATCCATCAGAACCTGGAGATTTTATCTTATTGAGCTCAATTTTTTTTTCCCTTCTGAAATGGGATCATTTAAGTATTTTATTTCCTCTTCTATTATTCTGGGAAGTTTCCATTTTTGTAAATATTCACCTATTTCATTCAGGTAATCAAACTTATTGGCATTCAGTTCAGCAAAGTGGCTACAAATTGTCTCTTTAATTTAATCTTCATTCGTGCAAGATTTTCACTTTTGATACTAGGAATTTGGTTTCTTTGTATCTTTTTTAATTGCATTAACCAAAAGTTTATCTATTTTATTGGCTTTTTCATGACACCAACTCATAGTTTTATTTATTAGACAAATTATTGTTTTCAATATTATTAATTTCTTTCTTGATTTTTCAAAATATTTAATTTGGTACTTAATTGAGGATCTTTCATTTGCTCTTTTTTCTAGTTTTTTTAGTTGCTACCCAATTCATTGATCTCTTCTTTCTCTCTTATATTTAAATAATGTTTAGAGCTTTAACATTTCCCCTAAAAACTGTCATTGCTGCTTCCCTTACATAATTGGCATGTTGTCTCATTGTTATCATTTTCTTCAATATAATTATTGACAATTTCTATTATTTGCTATTTTATCTACTAATTATTTAAAATTAAGCTATTTAGTTTCCAATTAATCTTATTTTATCTTTCTGTAACCCTTTATTACATATAATTTTGTTGCATCAAAATTTGAGAAATATGCATTTATTATTTCTGCCTTTCTGAATTTTATTATAAGATTTTTAATTCCCTAATACATGGTCAGCACTGGCCCTGGAGTCAGGAGTACCTGGGTTCAAATTGGACCTCAGACACTTAATAATTACCTAGCTCTATGGCCTTGGTCAAGCCACTTAACCCTATTGCCTTGCAAAAACCTTAAAAAAAATTTAACTTCTAGTTTATTTTCACTTAAATCCCTTTCCCTTTTGTCAGTCCCTTCTTCTCATATCTTTTCCTTCCCCCTCCCTTTCCTATAGAGTAGAATAGATTTTTAAATCCAAATGGGTAAGTATCTTATTCCCTCTCTGGGCCAAATCTATTGAATAGAATTTACTCAGATTCACACCCTCCCTTCTTTCTCTCTAAAATTATAGATCTTTTTGCCTCTTCTCCTGTTGCTATTTATCAAATAAGTACTATTAAACAAGTACTATCAATCAAGTACTATTAAACAAGTACTATTAAACAGATGTCAAACAAGTACTATTAAACAAACACAGCATAATTAATTTCTTGATAAGCTCAAAGTACTATGGAAGTACAGTCATAGACTGATTGTTTGATTGTTTGATAAGCAGCATTGCCTCAAAATCACTATGTACCCCCCCTCTTTCTAGCTCATTAGAAGCACACTACTACAGGGTCTTGAATTACATCTAATTATAATCATTTTTACCTTACCGCATTTTCAAGTGCCTTCCAAGGACTTACAATCCTCATGAGTCAAAATATCATCTAAAGCCAAATCATTTCATGAACATTTGTACACCTCCCTCCAAGCATATTTTCTCCCATACTTCCCCATTTAGTTCACCATTTAGAAATGTAGTAAACTGGGAAATAATTTTTCTTCTAGTACTTCTGATAAAGGACTCATTTCTAAAATATACAGCAAACTGAGTGGAAAAAAAGGTCATTCCCCAATTGACAAATGGTCAAAGGATATGCAAAGACAATTTGCAGATGAGAAAATCAAAGTGATACATAGCCAGCCATATGAAAAATTGCTCTAAATCACTACTTATTAGAGAAATGCAAATTAAAGTATGTCTGAGGGACCTCCTCATACCTCTTATATTGGCCAATATAACCAGAAAGGACAATGACAAATAATGGAAGATATATGGAGAATCTGGGAGACTAATACATTGTGAGTGGAGCTGTGAACTCTTTCACCTTTTCTGGAGAGTAATTTGGAATTATGCCCAAAAGGCAACAAAAATGTGCATACCTTTTGATCTAGCAATATCACTACTGGGTTTATATCCTGACAAGATTATGTAAAAGGCTAAAGCCATAGCTTGTACAAAAATATTCTTAGTAATTTTTTTTTGTGGTGCCAAGGAATTAAAAACTGAGTGAATGTCCATCAATTGGCGAGTGGCTTAATAAACTGGTATATTTGTGTCAATGAACACTATTGATCTATTAGAAGCTGGGGATGGGAATTGACAGAACCCTGGAAGCATTTGCATGAACTGATGCTGAGTGATCTGAGCAGAACCAGAAGAGCATTGTACATCCTAACAGCAACATGAGAGTGAGGATCAACCTTAATGGACTTGCTCATACATACAGGGCAACAATCTGGCACAATTTTGGTATATTGGCTTTGGAGAATGCCATCTTTATGCTGAGAAACAATTATGAATTTTGAACAAAGACCAAAGACTATTACTTTTAATTTAAAAACAAAGTTAACTTATTGTTTAATTTTGCTATATATCATACTTTGTTTCTTCTTTAGGGATATCATTTCTCTCTTATCACATTCAACTTAAAACAATGCATGCCATGGAAACAATGTAAAGACTAACACTCTGCCTTCCTGGGGGGGGGTAAGTAAGATTAGGGGGGAAATTATAAAATTCAAAAGAAATAAAATCTTTCTAAAAAAAGAACATGCAACTCAGAAGTCTGTACTGATAATGATTTTGGCAGACTTCTATTCTCTATCAAGGCTGTTCTGCCCCTATCCATGTTTTAAAATTTTTTTTAAGATTTTATTTATTTTGAGTTTTACAATTTTTCCCCTAATCTTACTTCCCTCCCCACCCCCCACAGAAGGCAGTTTGTCAGTCTTTACATTGCTTCCATGGTATACATTGTTCCAAATTGATTGTGATAAGAGAGAAATCATATCTTTAAGGAAGAAACATAGAGTATAAGAGATATCAAGATCAGACAATAAGATATCAGGTATTTTCCCCCTAAATTTAAGATAACAGTCCTTGATCTTTGTTCAAACATCACAGTTGTTTCTCTGGATACAGATGGTATTCTCCATTGCAAAGAGCCCCAACTTGTCCTGGATTGTTGCACTGATGAAATCAGAGAGTCCATCAAGTTTGATCATTGCCCCCATGTTGCTGTTAGGGTGTACAGTCTTTTTCTGGTTCTGCTTATCTCAATCAACATCAGTTCATGCAAATCCCTGCAGGATTCCCTGAATTTCCATCCTTCCTAGTTTCTAATAGACCAATAGTGTTCCATGACATACATACACAACAGTTCGCTAAACTATTCCCCAATTGAAGGATATTTACTTAATTTCTAATTCTTTACCACCACAAAAGGGTTGCTATGAATATTTTTGTATAAGTGATGTTTTATACCCTTTTTCATCATCTCTTCAGGGTATAGACCCAGTAGTGGTATTGCTGGATCAAAGGGTATGCATATTTTTGTTGCCCTTTTGCCCCTATCTATTTGAGCATATCCATTAGTTCTTTTTTTCTATAACTCTGGAGAAGTCATAAAACATTATAATAATAAAATCTTTTTTTGAAATTGCTAATTAAGACCAGTCAAAAATAATTTCAGGGACAATTTCAATTTCTTCTAGGTCCCTTAGAAATATAATTTGCCAAATCAGTAAATAAAACTCTATTAGTAAATCATATCAGAAAAGAAACTATAGAAAATAAGAGAAAGTAATAGAATCCTTTCTTTTCCAAAAACAACATGAATTTCAGGAAAATCTCCATTTTGACACCAAATCACAAGTTTTTGGAAAAAAAAGGTCTAATTTCAAAAAGAGAGAATGGAAAGAAGATTGCCCAATTATGTCACAGAGATTTGAGAGTAGGCCTGACCATGCAGAGACAGTTGAGAGTTTCCCTCTGCCTGTAATTTAAAACAAACACATATAAACACATAAATGGAGTCAGAACATTTTGAATTAGAGAGGCCCCTGAACTCCATGAATACCCCACCTTGCTCTCACACTAGAGGGTCCCCTAAACACTACACAAAGGCAAAGACAACATTGGCAGATAAACACACATACACACTCCAGCCAGGGAAACAAAAATAAACACCATTAAAGATGACAAGTCTCTAAGAAAATAGAGGAAAAATCCAGAGAAAATTCCAGTTTTCACAATACTTTTTTTCCATTCAAAGATTTTAATATTTAACACTTCTTTATTTTAACTATAAATAATTATCACCATAATTTTTGAGAAGGAAGTCACTCAAAAATTCCTCAGTCTAATTGGAATCTCCCCTGTTCCCCTTCAGCTTAGAGTAAATAAAATAACTTCTTTTAAAAGAGACAGCCCTAAATCTTTTCTAGGAGGGGAAATTTCTGTTTTTAAATCCTCAATTGTCTAGTTGTTTCCTGCTATAATCAAATTTTGTACTTCAGAATGGAACTGATTGTCTTGTCTTTCTGGAATTTACTTCCTCAAAGCATTCTCAATGTCAAATAGTATTTCTTTTGTGATTATTTATTTAACACATACCCTTCTCATTTGCAAATATTCACTGTCACTTTCTCTGTTTCTATAACTTCAAATAAATTCCCTTTTTAACTTGTTTTAGCATTTCTTAAAATTTCTTTTTATCAAGTCTTCATGAAACAATTCTCTCTCTCTCTTAGCTAGTCCTTATTCTTAATTCCTCTTTCACCTAACTACAAGGTCTAGATAAGTGAGCCACTAGCAAGCAAACTATCTGATCTCTCACACCCCTTTGAACTGCCTGATGCAGCCTAAGAAGAAATTGTGCAAAATCTTCATTAGCTCCTTGTTTTATTTTTGTAAATTAAGTATTGCCTCTTTCCTTTTCAGGCAATTTCAGACATGCCTCTTTTGAGGCAATGGATATCTGTTGATATGCTTGCAAGTTAGACCCTGTTTTTTATTTGCTCCTGCCCATAGACCAATGGTAGTGAGCATTTCAAAGGTTATTCTTAACCCAGCTGCTTCATTTCTTTTAGCTTGACTAGTACAATTCTCAAAAAATTTGGTTTTCCATATTAAGTAATCTACTGGTATAAGAACAGTTTTTGCTATCACAGACCAAACTTCTGGGGTTAGAAATTGTCTGGCTAATTTTCTATCTTACTAAAAACATATAAGCTAGAATTGCTATATGTTCTTGTTGCTGATTTTAACTCCTTAAATATTTTAAAATAGATTATCATAATTTCTCAAAACATTCCCTAGATTCTTTGGATAAGATCTCTCAAATATAGGAAAGTAGAAAAATAACTCTTACATGTCCCATTGAATCTCCTCTCCTTTATTCCCTGCTTTTTGAGCAGCCTTTTGAGCAATGGTTATATTCCCCTTATCTTTGTTAATATTTTCTTCTTTACACCATAAAGGAGCAGAAGGTGGGTTTTTAAAGGTAGGGGGAGGTAGCACTGGAGGTAAAAGACACCATTTTTCTTCCTCATTTCCTTTTTTTTAAATCTTATCATCCTGCTTAATAGTTTGAACATCTACATTAAGTTTTAATATACTCTGAGCCAAAGGAACATCTCCAGGAGGAGTCATACAGATTTTTAAAATATTCAACAATGAAGACTCCTATAGGAAATGCCTCTGAACTTCCTTTTTAAAAGGTTCACTCATCTGTTTCTCCACAGTTTCCCATTTTTCAGTATTTAGTACACCTTATTCTTGAAACCAAGGACATTTTTACACACATTCAATAAATTCTTACAATTGTTTTGCTGTTATTAACAAGTCTCTTTGGTCAAGATTTTTTGGTGAGCCAACCAATCCATTTAATGAGCAAGAATACATGCTTATCTGCTGATAAAGGTCACCAAAGACATTTGTAAATCACTCTTAGGGACTGACCCTCAACACTCTGGTCCTTCAATGGTGAGACTGATAAGTCTAGTGTAAGTCTCATTGTGTTTCTTTGTATTTACATAGATTCCTTTTTATTTCTTATTGTATTTTCTCCTTTATTTGAGAATTCTGGAATTTGTCTATAACAGCCCTTGAAGTTTTTATCCTGGGATCTCTTTCTGGAGTTCTGTATCTTCATTCTTTGCTATATTGTTTTTCTTTTTCAAGTAGATTTAGACATTATCCCTGATGATTCCCTGCATGATGTTTTCCAGATTCTTTTTTTTTATCTAGACTTTATGGTTGTCTAATGATTCATCAACTTTCTCTCCTGGATCTACTTTACAGGTCATTTGGTTTTGCCAAATGATACTTTATATTTTCTTCATAGGACATTATTTAAGAGAGCTATTTTATTTGATGGAATATTATAACCTTGTAAGATTCCTTAGTTTCTACTTGTTCAATCTTAATTTTTAGAGTTTTCTTTTCTTCAATTATCATTTGTGCTTCATTTTCCAGTTGATAAATTTTATTTTTTGAAGAATTTCATTCCTTTTCCAGTTGGTTATTTTTACTTTAATAAGAGTTGATTTGTTTGGTCAATTTTTCATAATTTTCCTGCAGGACTCTCCATTCTTTTTTCCATTTTTCTTCTTCCTCTCTTCTTTGATTATTCAATTCTTTTTTTAAACTCTTCTATGAACTTTTGAAATTGCATCCAATTCATAGATTCTTTTGAGACTTCTCTGTGAGTAATTTTTCATTTATTTCTTCTTCCAATATGGCATTGTTATTATCTTTATCTGCATTGTGGCATTCTAAATATAATGAGCATACTTTTAGCTTTTTTGTTCATCTTTATTGTTTGAGCTATGCTGCTGGGTTATAGGGAATATAGATTCAGGTTTTTTATACTGGCACTGGGCTCTGATCCCTGCCTTGTCATTGGCTAATCCTTGCCTTTGTAGAGCTTTATTTCCTCCTTTATGCTCATGTTTTTACTATGCAGTGATTGGTCCCAACCAAGTCCTGTCTTTTGCTTGGGTTTTCCCAGGTATCAGACTTTGTTTGATGTTGGGACCCTCCCTACTGGGTTTGCTTTCTAGATGCTGGGATCTATACTGTTGTCAAGCTTTCAGGACTGCACTGTGGCTAAAAGCCTCCCACTGACTTTTATACTCACCTGTCTCTCTGGGCTTTACTTCTTCTTTTTCTCCAAAGAGACAGATCTTCACTGAAGATTCTCCCCAATGTCTACTGTTGAAAATTTCTTTAGACCTTCTCTCTTTCTTGTTGGAATCTGTAGCTTTAATGTCAGTTCAGAGGCTTCATTTAGTATTGGTAAGAAAAAGTTTTGGAAGCATGCTAGTTTCATTCAAACCATCTTGGCTCCACCCCAGAAGTCTAATAAAACTGTTAAATCCCTTTATAAATATATTTTAATGCTATCTTTCATTTTTATATTACTTACTTTTCCATTATATCCCTTTCTTTTTCTCTCATAGAAAACCATCCCTTATAACATGTTTTGTTTTGTTGTTGGTTTTATTTTGCTTTATTTTGTTTTTGTTTTTTCGTTTTGTTTTGTTTTTTGTTTTTGCAAAGCAATAGAGTTAACTGACTTGCCCAAGATACACAGATGTGTCTTTAAGGTCTGAAGCTAAATTTGAACTCAGATTCTCCTAACTATAGGAATAGTGATCTATCCACTGTGACATCTAGCTGCCCATTAACATGTTCTTAAGATGGAAATATCAGCTATAATAGTTAACACTTTGAAAATATCTGATGCCACAGTCATTGCAACTCTAAAATTATATGACATCAAAGCAAAATGTAGATAATGAAGCATAAGACATAGAAAGCAGTTTCACTTATCTGCTTCCTGAAAGAAAGCATTGAGATGGAAGCTAGGAGGCTCGGAACTACGTGGTAAAGTAAATAATTCAATGGACATGTAGTTAAGAAAACTTGAGTACAAGTATGCACAGATGCAAATCACTTGCATCTTTATTTCAGTTTCCTCTACTGTAAAATTGGTTCAATATTAGGATCTACCTTCAAAGATTGTTTTAAGAAACAAATGAGATTTCACAGTACTTGGAAGATAGTAGGCACTGAATTAATGTTTTTATTCTTCCTTTTGGTTAAAATGATGGAATTTGGCCTGGCAATTGCAAGACTCCTGTTTTGAATTGGAATCCCAAACTTCTTCCTCTGAGGAAGTGAACCCTCAGTTCAAGTTTTAGTCTTGTACTTGGTAAAGTTGGAAATTACAAGATTTCAGAGTTCTAACAAAGATATTCTGTGACAAAATTCCTCAGTGCCATCCTCTATGTACTCTAATTTCTAAAAATCACATGTTCAAAACAATGAGGAAAACTAATTTATAAATAAAAATAAATATTATAAACAATCATCCATGATGGATAGAAAAATAGGAAGTATTGCAATTCAACCAAAATGGGTGATGACAGGAAAGAAAAAAGGAGGAAGAAGATTCCACATAATGGCTTTGCTCCATTGTTTAGAAGAAAGGAAGTAGAGATTTGAAAATCCCTTAAGGTTGGAGCAGGGCTTAAAACTAGTCACATTCCAAAAACACCAAATTCTGTCTCATAAAAGAGGAGTACATATCTGATACGGATGCAACTTTTCATAATTATATTCAGTCAATATATTCATCTAAGGCAGTAATATATTTCACTTGTTATTAGTTCAAACCTCTAGTATGTTCTCACCTCCTTTCTCCTCTATATGTATTACAAAGACTTTTAGTTCTCAAGATCCTTCAGTATCTCCTTTTACTTAGGAAAACTTCACTTACTGCCCATATCAAACTCTACTGATTATTGAAAAAATTTTGGAAAATGTGAGACAGATATTGGTGATCATGAGAGATTGTTTTGTGGCTGGCTATAGTAGTTTAAAACTTTCATCTTTATAAAGTTATTCTGAAATGAAACCCTTGAAAAATAGTTTATATTTAGTTTAAAAAAGTTTCAATGTAGAAAGAGATTCACTGGGTAAAGAAACCAATCTTAAGTATCACAATCCATTGGAATTACAAGAAATAAATAATAAAAAGTGGCTTTTCTCTCTGGTCCTTTATTTCTGCTTCAGACAAGATACTATCAGAGGCTTTCAACTGTATTGTAATGCATTACTTGAACTTCAGATGAAGAAGATCTTCCACAGGACTCTTTTTTCCTAAGCATTTGTTTAGTAGCATTATGAGACAAGTGTATGCTAAGTTAAAAAAGAAAGATGAAGATATCAACTGCAGGAAAAGAGAAGAGCCTGACTTTTACTGCAGATGATTACAGGTAATCATTTCCATTGCCTTGGAACATTAAGTGCAGATCCAAGGCTATCAAATGCATTTCTGAAATGAATTGACATTTGGGATGCAAGGCCATGAAAATAGTTAGAGACTGCAATTTGGGCTCAGTTTTGAAGCTGAGTCTTTTTTATCCTGGAACCTGACAGTTGATTTACCATTTCCATAGTTCTCTGAGTGAGAATAGCTTGCCGATGAAAATAAAAGAATGAAAAGAATGACTTCACATGTTTAAGAATTCTGTGAATTTCTTAATTTTTCTTTTTCTTGAAGTTAAAATCTTGAAAGTACTTCAATTATTTAAGATTTTTAATCCACTTATCAGGAAAAATAAAATAAATGAATAAAATACTCAAGTTGGAGCAAATTTATTAGGGATTGTTCTGGAGAATGCTACCATGAATAATGCTTTTTTCCTATGGAGTTATAAAAAGATTCAAATTGGAAGCAATGGAGTTAAAGAAAAATTTATTTACAGGAAACTATTTATACATTTGTTGTGACTGATTTGGGCCAAAAATCTTACTTAGACCACTTAAATTACTTAACAATACAATGGGTTTTATATTTTAACTTACAAAGTTTAGTATTTAAGAAGAAACATCAATATTTATTAATACTTTCTTCTATCCCTAAATTATGTGATTGAAAAAAGTATTGAAGTGTCTTCATCATAGCTTTCCTCTATATTTCATAATCTGAGGTGGCTCTTTAACATGACACGAAGACATTATCATATTATCACTCAACCCTACATTTCTACTCTACATTTCATAATACTCTTCTCACAATTCAGAATACACCAGTTCAAAATAGATTATGAATGTTCAAATGAGAAGTGAGTATAATATCACTTCTTCCATAGAAAGATAAAGGTCACTGCTGATTTTTTTCTTTTAAAGACTATTTTATTACTGTGAATGTCAGGCAATGGAAAGAGGGTAGAGATGGGGAAGTATGAAATAAGATAAGGGAAAAGCAAATAACCCGATCTTTTATGGGATAGAGTTATCTGAAAGGGTTAAGTGTAAAAACTAAAAAATTTACTCCCATATTGTGATTGACTTTGAATGTCAAGCTCAGACTCACAACATATAATTGTTCAGCATTTCTAGCCAGAGAAGTATTTAGCATTATTTAGAACTCATGAATAAATCTCACTTATCCTCAGGATTGTTGTTTTGTTTTGATATCAAAACTGACTAGTTGCACATTTTCTTTTTTCTTTTCAACAAAGTTTTTATTTTATCTTTTCCAAATAATTGCAAAGATAGTATTCAATATGCATTTTTGCTAGCTTTTGAGGTTCACATTTTTCTGCCTTAATCTCTTCCCCTCTCCTCCCCTTGACAGAAAGTGATCTTTCATAGGTAATAGTTGCAAAATATTTTCTAACATATTTCTATATTAGTCATGTTGTGAAAGAAGAATTAGAACAAAGGGGCAAAAACATGAGAAAGCAAAAATAATATGAAAGGTTTTTAAAAGTGTAAATGTTATGCAATGCTCTGCATACAAACTTCATAGTTTTGTTTTCCTTTTTTTTCCCTCTCTGAAACTGGATAGTATGTTACATAGCAGGTCTCTCAGGACTGTACTTGATCACTGAACTGCTAAGAGGAGCTTTGTTGTTCATAATTGATGATCTCACCAAGTGGCCATTACTGTGTACAATGGTCTACTGGTTCTACTCACTTCACTGAGTAACAATTCATACAAGTCCTTCTATGATTTTCTAAAGTTTGGCTACTCATGATTTCACATTCAACCTTATTACTTCATGTTTCTATATCAGAACTTGTTCAGTCATTCCCCAATTCATGGGCACCCCCTTAATTTCCAATTCCTCATCACTATAGCAAGAGATGTTACAAATATTTTTGTATATATGATTTCGCCCTTTTTGTGATCTTTTTAGGCACATAGAGGTAATAGTGGTAGTGCTGGATTAAAGAATATGCACTGTTTTGATGCCCTTTGAACCTGGTTTTAAATTGTTTTCAAGAAAGTTTGGGTCAGTTCCCAATTCCAGAACAGTGCATTAGTGTTTCAGTTTTCCCTCATTCTCTCCAACATTAATCATTTTTCCTTGTCATTTTGGCCAGTCTGATATGTATGAAGTGGTATCTCAGAATTGTTTTAATTTCCATTTCTCCAATCAAAAATGACGTGGAGTATGTTTTCAAATGACTATAAATATTTTTCTCTCCATCTGAAAACTGCCCATCTTATTATTGACCATTTATCAACTGTGGAATAACTTGTATTCTTATAAATTTGACTCAGTTCTCAAAACATTTTAGAAATAAGTCCTTTATCAGGAATACTAACTGAAAATTGTTAACCAGTTTTCTGCATTCCTTTTAATCTTGGACTCATTGGATTTATTTGAGCAAAAAACTTTTTAAAATTTTAATGTACTTGAAATAATACATTTTGTAATTTATATTGTTCTCTAACTCTTGTTTGATCATTAAACTTCTCCTTTCTCCAAAGACCTGGCAGATGCACTATACCTTGTTCTCCTAATTGGCTTATGTAATCACCCTTTATTTATAAATCCCATAACTATTTAAATCTTATCATCACACAGTGCGTGAGATATTGGTCTATGCCTAGTTCTTATTAAATCTTCTAGTTTTTCTTTGTAGATTTTGTCAAATATTGATTTCTTATTCAAGAATCTAGAGTCTTTGGATTTATCAAACAACCTGATCATCTACTGCTATTTCTCTTATACCTAATCTATTCCACTAATCCACTTATCTATTGCTTAGCCAGTATCAAACAGTCTTGATCACTGCAACTTTATAATACAGTTTTAGATTTGATAGAGGTCTTCCACCTTTCTTTGCATCTTTGTTTATTAATTCCTTTGATTTTCTTGACCATTTGTTCCTACAAATGAACTTTGTTCCACTTTGTAAAATAATTTTTGGGAGTTTGAATGGTATGACATTGAGTAAGTATTAATTTAGGTAGAAATTTCATTTTTTTATTATACTAGCTCAATCTATCCATGAGACATTTACAGTTTTTCCACTTGATTAGAGCTGACTCTATGTGAAAAGTGATTTGTAATTGTGTTTCTGGGCAATTATCTTGGCAGGTATCTTCTAGTATTTTGTGTTGTTTTCATTAGATGGAATTTTTCTTTCTCTTGCTTGCTTTTTTGTTCATAACATATAGCAATTCTCAAGAGTTATGAGAACTTTACAATTAAGTTGCTAATTGCTTCAAGTAGTTTCTTTAGTTGATGATCTAAGATTTCATCATGTCATCTGCAAAGAGTGAGAGTTTGTTTCTTCATTGTCTATTCTAATTTCTTCAATTACTTTTTCTTATTGTTAACGCTAATATTTCTAATACAATATTGAATAATAGCAGTAATGGTGGCATCCGTGTTTCACCCCTGATCTTTTTGGGAATGCCTCTAGCCCCTTCCAATCATATTTAAAGCTTTCTCTTGGGTTTTGTTGTGTTCTTTTAAGAAGAACTCCTATTCCTTTGCTTTCTCATGTTTTTAATAGAAAAGGATCTATATGTTGTCAAAGACTTTTTGCAGCATCAAGATAATCATATCATTCCTGTTAGTTTTGTTATTGATATAGTCAATTTGGCTGATTGTTTTCCTAAAATTGAACCATTCCTGCATAACTGATATATATTCCATCTGATCATAGTGTATTACCCTAGTGATAACTTTCTTCTTTCTATAAATTTTATTTAACATTTTTCCTTCAATATTGATTGAGGAGATTGGTCTAGAATTTTCTTTGTTTTGGCTTTTCCTGGTTTAGGTGTCAGCAATATACTGGTGTCTTAAAAATAACTTGGCAGAACTCTTTCATTTATTATTTTTGTAAATAGTTTTTCTGTGCTTTATTTGTTTTCTTAACTTTAAAATAATCCTGTAACCCTCTCTCCCCCAAAAGATAGAAAAACTCTAAGTGCAATGAAGCAAGAGATTTAAAAAAAAGTATACTTCAGTCTGTGTTCAGATTCCAACAGCTCTGTCTCCGGGATAAGTTGCTTTTTTATCATAAATCCATCAGAACAGTTGCTTCAGTATCTTTTCCCATAGTTGCATTTCCCTCCATTCTATTCCTCCCAGCTCCAATTTTTTCTATTCTCTCACTCTCCTTTCATTCTGTCTCTCCTCAGAAGTGGGATGTATGTGACTACTCTCCCATGATGTTCCCTCTCTTTTATCGCCTACTCCTCCCTTCCTCTCCTCACCAGCCCCCTTATTCCATTCCTTTCTTCTCATTTTTCTCTAGGATAAGATAGATTTCTATACCCTTTTGAGTATGTACATTATTTCTTCATTGAGTCATTTCTGATGAGAATGAAGGCTAACTCAATTCCTCACGCCTTCCCCCTTTACACTCCACTGAAAAAAGTGTTTCTTGACTCTTTTATGTGAACTATCTTAGCCCATTCTACCTCTCCTTTCTCTTTGTCCCAGTACTTTTCTATCAACCAATGACTCCATCTTTATGCTATATTATACCATTGTGTTCAACTCCCTCCTTTCCCTTGTCCATATATGCTTCTTCTAACTTCTCTTAAAAATGAGAAGGTTCATATGAGTTACAAGTATATTCTTCCCTTGTAAGAATCCACACAGTTCCAGATCATTAAATTCCACAAAATTAGTCTTTCCTTTCCACCTCTCTATGTTTCACCTTGGTCCCATAATTGGAGATCAAACTTTCTGTTCATCTGTGGTAGTTTCAACAAGAAAGTTTCGAAGTCCACTATTCAATTGAAAATTCATCTTTTCCCCTGAAAGTGGATATTCAGTGCTGGGTAGATGATTCTTGGTTGTAAACCAAGCTCTTTTGCCTTTTGGAATATCATATTCCAACTCCTAAAAGCCCTTAATGTAGATGCTGTCGAATCCATGGTAGTTGAATTGTTTCTTTCTTATAGTTTGTAATATTTTCTCTTTGACTTGGGAGATTTGGAATTTGAATATAATATTACCTGGATTTTATTTGGTGGGGGGAATCTCTTTCAGGAGGTGATTGGTGGATTCCCTCAATTTCTATTTTTACCCTATGCTTCTAGGATATCAGGGTAATTTTCCTGTAGAAATTTTTGAAAAATGAGGCCCAGGCTTGTTTCCTGGTCATGACTTTCAGATATCCCAAAAATTTTTTTCCAGATCAGTTGTTTTTCCAATGAGATATTTCATGTTTTCTTCTAGTATTTTTGTTCCTTAGATATGGTTTTTATTGTTTCTTGATTTCTCATAAAGTCATCAGGTTACTCTAGTTCCATTGCACATTTCAAGGAGTTATTTTCTTCAGAGAGATTTTTAATCTCCTTCTATTGGCGAATTTTGCTTTTTAAGGAATTCTCTCTTTTTCTTGTTTTTGTTTCACCTGAACTGTTTTTTTTTAGTTTTAGTTTTTTTTTTTGCAAGGCAAATGGGGTTAAGTGGCTTGCCCAGGGCCACACAGCTAGGTAATTATTAAGTGTCTAAGACCAGATTTGAACCCAGGTACTCCTGACTCCAAGGCTGGTGCTTTATCCACTACGCCACCTAGCCACCCCTAAACTAGTTTTTAATATATTATTTTCTTCAATATTTTAATGATCAGATAGGATATATATTCAGTATTTTCTTCACAAAGTAGCTGACTTGGTTTCTATGATTTTCCAGCATTGCTCTTAGGAGAAACAATTGCTCTTAGGAGGAAACAATAGGCTTGGGAAACAGTACAAGGGAGATAAATTATAAATTGTTGTTCTACCTGAGTACAATGATCAGAAAAAGACCCAGACAGCATTTTTCAGGAAATCGTCATATAATACTGTCATAATGTCTTAACATACTAAAATCATCCTTAAAAGCATTCCAAAATAAAAATTCTGAGGAAAATTGTAATCAAATCTCAAAATTCTCAGCAAAGGAGAAAATACTGCAAGTTCCCGAAAAAGAAGCAAGTTAAATACCAAAGGAACATATTAGGACTACATAGGACTGATTTACCTCAACAATATAGCATTCCCCAATTTTTCCTCTACCTCCCTTACTTGCTTTTCAAAGTCTTTTCTGAGCTCTTCCATAGCCTGGGTCCATTTCCTAATTGTCTTGGAGGCTTTGGATAAAAAAGTTATGACTTTGTATTTTGAATGTGCATTTTGATCCTCCCAAAGCAGTTTTCTATGGTCAGGTTTTCCTTTTTTCTGTTGTTTGCTCATTTCTTCAGGCTATTGACTGATTTACTGAACTTGGGGGATATAGGGCACCCCACAAGTACCTTAATTCCTCTAAGGTCTCATGAGAGGCTTGGACTGCTCACCTGGCCCATGCTGTGGTCTTTCAATAGTTATAAGTGCTCTGCTCTGCCTTGGAGCTGTGAGAATGGTCTCTATGGGGACCCACACTGCAACCTGGATCTGAGTATGGGCAACAAACAGAGGCCTGTCCCAGAGAGAGCAGAGAGAACTCTGCAGTTTCTCCTCTTTCCAACTCCCCCAGTCCTGGTGAAGCAGACCTTTCCTGTGAATCTTCAAAATTGCCTTACACAGGGCAATTTTATCACTCAGACTTTCCTTGTGTTCTGTCCCTGTAAATTTTTGCTAAAGTTATAATTTGATGGCTTTTGGAGTTTTGGGGGGGATGAGTTCCTGGGATTTCTTTCCCTCATACCACCATCTTGGTTCTACTCCCACAAATAGTTTGTATAGATACTAATTGTATCATTCAGATTTCTTTGTGCTCTGCCCCTCTAAATTTTTGCTAGAGTCATAATTTGATGGCTTTTTGAGGTTTTGGGGGGGATGATTTTCTGGGAGTTCTTTCCCTCATAACACCATCTTGACTCTACTCCCACGAATAGATTGTATAGAATTGAACTATTTTTTTTAAGTTTGGTACAATTCAATTATCCATCCATCTGGTCCTGGAGATGTTTTCTTATGGTGCTTATTGATGCTTTGTTCTATTTTTTTTTTATTGAAATGGAGTTATTTAAGCATTTTATTTTCTTTTTTGATCTGGACAATTTATATTTTTGTAAATATTTGTTCATTTGACTTATTTGGTGGCAGTTTTTAATTATGTTGGACATAATGATTTTGGATTATTATTATTTGGATTTCCTCCTCACTGGGGCTGAGGTCACCTTTTTTATTTTGAATTCTAGTAATCTCTTTTGTACTTTCAATTTCTTAATTTCTTGCTTTGATTTTCAGATTTTTTAAAATTTGATATTAATTGCAGACTTTTAATTTGTTTTCAGCTTTTTAAATTATGTACATAGATGCCATGTACCACAGCAAAAACATCCTTCTTTTTTATTTTGGTAAGATGTATCTAAGTCTGAGGGACAGTTTTGTTGTCTATGTTTTTCTGAAACTCATTTAAGATATCTAAGCATTTTTCTCCTCTCTCTCTCTCTCTCTCTCTCTCTCTCTCTCTCTCTCTCTCTCTCACTCTTTAGGTTTTTGCAAGGCAATGGAGTTAAGTGGCTTGCCCAAGGCCACACAGCTAGGTAATTATTAAGTGTCTAAGGCCAGATTTGAACTCAGGTACTCCTGACTCCAGGGCCGGTGCTCTATCCACTGCTCCACCTAGCCACCCCCTATGCCACCTAGCTGCACCCTCTCCTCACTTATACTATATATGTTTAGTAGTGATATTTCTTCATTGTCAATGTTACTTTTTAGGAAGATGTAGTTTAATTAGGTCTATTTTTTTCATTATTTTGATCTATTGTTGTACCTGCTTTCTTTACTTCAACTGAAGTATAATATTATTAAACAGCCATTTACCTTTGCCCTTGACAGGGTAGTTAATTATTCAATATCATTCAAGTTCCTTTGCCCTCTAGAATATCACATTCCAGGCCCTCTGATTTTATATTGTTGAGGTAAATAAGTCCTGTGTAATCCTAACATGGTTCCTTGGTATTTAACTTGCTTCTTTTTTGGCAACTTGCAGTATATTCTCCATTGATAAGAATTTTGAGATTTGGTTACAATATTCCTAATTTTGGAATGTTTTCAAGGTTGATTTTATTGTCATGTTTTAGGATATTAGGGCAGTATTATATGACAATTTCTTGAAAAATAGTCTGGCTCTTTTACTGATCATTGTACTCAGGTAAACCAATAATTTATAATTTATCTCTCCTGTACTGTTTCCCAAGAGCTAAGAGCTACTTTGCACTTTCTTCTATTTTTTTCAGTTGTTTGGATTTGTTTCATGGAAATTCATTGTCTCATGTAATGGTTAGTTTACATTTATTCAATTCTAATTTTTAGGATTTTGTTTTCTTTCATTAGCTTTTGTGTTTCTTTTTCCAGTATGTTAATTTCACTCAGATAGTTTCTTTCCTTTGCCAGTTCCATTTGAAGGAATTGTTTTCAATTTCTAGTTGGTTAGCTTTACTTTTCAAGAACTGATTTCTCATTCTATTTGAACAATTTTACTTTTAGTGTATTGTTTCCTTTAGTCCTTTTTTCATAATTCTGTTGCAGAATTCATCATTTATATTAACTTTTCTTCTTTCACTCTTCTTCGGTTGTTTCAATTATTTTTGAGTTTTTCCAATACGTCTTTTTGGATCTGAAGTCTTTTCATAATCTCCTTTGGGGTTTCAGTTGCCTGAATTTTGTCATTGATTTCCTCTTCTGAGATGATATTTTTATTCTTTATTTCTGTACAATAATTTTCTTTGGTTAGCACTTACAGTTTTTTGTTGTTGATTTTTTCTTTTGCTCACTTTGAAAAGTGAGCTCTGTTCCTGGGACAAATGGGGCATAGTTCAGAGATTTTTGTTTGTGGATCAGGGGTCTGGTCCTTGGTTTTCTGCTCCAGAATCTCAGATTCTGACAGTTTGTTCCCTACATTAGAGTGACTCATCTTATTCCCACCTGCTTTACCAGCTTATCCACTTTGCCTTCTAAGCTGAACTTGCAACCCTCAGTGTTCGTCCACTGATAACCTGCTGAACCAAGATCTGAGCTGCACTATGTCTAACTACATCCTACTACCTCTCTAGCTCTCTTGCCTACATGAAAATAAACTCCTTTTTTTATCTTATTGGCATAGACCTTTTCTGAAGGTCCTTCATGATAGCTTGAGTTGAGAACTTATTTCACTGTTATTTATGTGTTTGTGTGTGTGTGTGTGTGTGTGTGTGTGTGTTCTGTTGCTCCTTTAGGTCTATGTAGAGGCTTCATTTAAAGTTGGGGGAAAACTCTGGGAGCTTTCTAGATCTGCAAAGTTTAGACCTTTGGAAAATTCTAATTCCACATTTTCCTGTGATTTTATTCCCAAAGAGAGTAGGGAAAAGGCTAGTTAAATTTTGGGTTTAATTTAATATAGAATGAGCAAGTCCATCGAGGTTGGTTATCACCCCCATGTTGCTGTTAGGGTGTACAATGTTTTCTGGTTCTGCTCATCTCACTCAGCATCAGTTTATGTAAATTCTTCCAGGCTTCCGTGAATTCCCATCCTTCCTTCTTTCTGAAAGAACAATAGTGTTCCATGACATATACTACAGTTCATAAAGCCATTCCTCAATTGAAGGACATTTACTTAATTTCCAGTTCTTTACCACCACAAACAAGGCTGCTATGAATATTTTTGTTCAACTGATGTTTTTATCCTTTTTCATAATCTCTTCAGGGTATAGACCAGTAGTGGCATTGCTGGGTCAAAGGGTATTGCATACACTTTTTCAAGCAGAGCACTATTGTAAGTGAGAAAAAAAGTACAGAAAGCATAAAAATAAAAACAAGGAATGAAAAATGAGATAAACAATTATTAGAAGTCAGTTTTTCAGGACGGCTAGGTGGCACAGTGGATAAAACACCAGCCTTGGAGTCAGGAGTACCTGGGTTCAAATCCGGTCTCAGACACTTAATAATTACCTAGCTGTGTGGCCTTGGGCAAGCCACTTAACCACGTTTGCCTTGCAAAAACTTAAAAAAAAGTCAATTTTTCTTATTTTTGCCTCCAGTACCTCTTCTTCCATTTTGACTGTGACATGTAGAGCTTAAGCTTAGTTGTTAAGCTGAGAAGTACAAGTAATAAGTAATTAGTAAGAAAACTTAGTTCTTTGAAAAGATCTGGGCAAAGAGAAGTTATCAGGAAAATTTAGTACATTAGAGTTTTATGAAAATAAAAAGATATGCATGGGTACTTAAAAGTAACTCCAATAATAGAAAGGAGAAGGTATGCCTAGGAAACTGAAGGGATAAAACAAAGGTATCATCAAATAATCTCAATATGAGTCAACAAAGAGTCAATGTGGAATCCTCTAAGAAAGAAAAATTACTAAGTTTCAGAAATAATTTAAATAAACTTACTATGTGGAATGGAAATGGCATTCTAACCTTGGTCAGACCATAAGTAGAATATTGTATTTAATTTGGGATCCAACATTTTAAGGAGAATATAATCACTTGAAACTTATCTATGGAAGAGCATTCAGAATATTTTAAACCAGGCATGGCAAAAATAATGTTGATATTTTTGTGAAGAAAAGAAGCTTTAGTTATTTAAAGTAGTCATCTTTAAAAAATTTGTAGAGCTTTCCTGTGGAAGACAGATTATAATTCCAGAAAACAGATCTTTGGGCAATAGAGAGAAGTAAGCATGTTAATTGTTGATAAAACTAACTGGCAATTAGTGATGTCTAAATGCTTACTGGGCTTTATATAGTAGTTTAGGAGACTAGATGGGCAATTTTTATGACTTTTAAGAAGGAATTCTTGATCAGATATGGGTTAGACTTACGTGTTAGATTTTTCTAGTAATTCTATGAAGAATTATTTGTGTTGAATTTAGAATATTTAAAAACCATGAAAATTTTGCATAATTCATAAGTCTTTATCAACACAAAAGTGCTTCATTGATGATAATATAGCTTAATATATGGATTATTTTTATTTCTTTTGTTTCTTTTGTTTGTTTTAACATTATTTATGTGAAACCATCATTCTTGTTTAGCCATTTTCAGTGAGGTTCTTACCTATGACTCTGTTTTTGTTTTGTGAAGGTTTGTTTTGTTCTGCTTTTGTTTTGCAATTGTTTTTTTCTGGCAAAGCTACTGGAGTGGCTTGCCATTTCATTCTCCTACTCATGTTACAGATAAGGCAATTGAGGAGATTAAGATAAAGTGATTTACCAACATAACAATAACAAGAAGGTAGTTAATGTTTTAAATCTGAGGAATCAAATGTTAAGAATGACTGGCAGTTTCTATGAATGTGGAGTACTAGTGAACTGTGATTTTCAGTGCATATCCTTATTAAACATTTGAATATCTTTTATATCATTCAATAACTTTATTTGTTCTGCTAATTGCTTTCTTTATTCAATTTAATTAAATCCTAAAATTGTACTAGAGTGATGCTAGTCTCAGGCACCTCCCTCCCTATCTTTTATTTTGTCATATTCTATTTATAACTTCTTTTTCCACCTCCATCCTACCCCAGCTATATATTTATTATTGTTATAATAAATTAAAATGAGACGATAATTGTAAAGAAGTTTGAAAATCTTTCCTATAGCTTTTGTAATTTTATATTTTCCAATTACATATAAAGTTAGTTTTCAACATTCATTTTTTGTAAGAGTTGAAATCCACATTTTTCTTCCTCCATTCCTATCTGGTATATGTTATACATGTACAATCATGTTTAACATATTTCCGTAATTGTCATGTTGTGAAAAAAGAATTAGAATAAGTGAGAAAAAACACAAGAAAGAAAAATCCACAAAACAAATTTTAAAAAGTTACAACATTATATTTGGTATGCATTCAGATTCCATAATTTTTCCTCTGGATGTGGATGGTATTTTCCATCATAAGTCTTTAGAATTGTTTTTGATAATTGAAATGCTGAGAGGAACTAAGACTATTATATTTCATTATCACACAGTCTTATTATTGTGTTACATAGTACTCTCCTGGTTCTGCCCACATCATTCACTGTCAGTTCATGCAAATCTTTCCAGGTTTATTTGAAGTGTTCTTGCTTGTGATTTCTTCCAGAACAATAGTATTCCATTACATTCATTTACCACAATTTGTTCAGCCATTACCCAGTTGAAAGGCATCTCCACACTATTCAACTCTTTAACACTATGAGAAGAGCTCCTATAATTGTTTTTGAACATATAGGTCTTTTACCATTTTTATGACCAATTTGGGATACAAATAATAGTGATATTAATGGATCAAGGAGCATCCTCAGTTTTAGAGCAGTTTGGGCATAGTTCCAAATTGTTCTATATAGAATTGTTCATTTCTTCACAATTCCATCAATGGTTGATTAGTGTCAGTTTTCTCACATCCCCCCAACATTACTCATTACTTTGCCATATTAGCAAATCTGATAAGTGTGAGGTGGTATTGTAGAATTGTTTTAATTGCATTTCTCTAATCAATGATGATTTAAGAGAATTTTTTTCCCTATGACTGTAAATGGTTGCAATTTCTTCATCTGAAAGCAATCTGGTCATATCCTTTGACCATTTATGAATTGGGGAATGGCTTGGATTATTATAAAATTGATTCAGTTCTCTCCATATATTAGAAACAAGTCCTTTATCCAAAATGCTAGCTAAAATAATTGCTTTTTTTAATTTTCTGCATAAGGAGTTGGAAATTTTAAAATAATACATAATTATCCTTTCACTATTCCAATAGTTTCCTAATATAAAACCTTATACTTACTAGATATCTGTTTATTAGAATTTTTTTGCTTATGGTGAACAAGATGAAATAATTTTACATATCTCCCCATGTGAGTCCATTGGAGAAAGATTGACAGGAATATCTATAATTCTCATTTTGAAAAATCTGCTTCCTTCCCTTTTTAAATCCAACTATGTACTTAATAAATAATGTTAACCTGGATTCAACAACTAGATAGCTCAGTGAATAGAGTGTTGGGTCTAGAGTTAGGAAGACTTGAATTCAAATCCAGGGTCAGACATTTATTAGGTTTGTGACCTTGGGCAAGTAACTTAATGGCTATTTGCCTAGGAACCAGGAAGGTGGCTCACTGGATAGAGTGCTGGGACTGGAGTAAAGAAAATATGAGTTCAAATTCACCTTCAGACATTTACTAAATGTATAATCTTTTGTATGAATCCACTCTAAAAGGATATAGCAACTAATTCCAGTATCTTTCTCAAGACAACCCTAGGGACATTGTGGTCCATGGAGCAATGAAGAAACAGATGTGCATAATTGAACACCAGATTTGAATGAGATCTCCCTCTGACATATAACTAATCAGCAAGAAACTGATCATTGGAGATTTAGAATGTTTATGTTCCAGAACAACTGAGAATTATCGCTCACATTCTAGGTCAAAAATTCATTCCTTTTAAGTTTTTTGCAAATGGTTTATAGAGGATTAGTGAGAAAATTAATAAAGGAACAGGGAACAGATTTTAATTATTCATGGATTCCCCTATTTTTCTCTGAAATCAAAATAGCAATTTTCTTGTGTTTATAAAATATGATACCAAATGAAAATTTCTTTTCCCTGTCACCACAAACACACCATAGGTAAACCAAAAACTGAACAACTGCTTAGGAATTCTTTCAATTATGAGAAGTGTTTTACAATTCATTAAATCTACCTTTGTGTGCAGTTTGTGCTGTCAAATATATTTGTTATATCTTAGAATTTTGTGAATTACAGGCATATCTAGCTATACTAAGAAATAATTTGTTATTTTTTTCTGAAGAAAGGTCAACTTATTGCTATATAGATGTAAATTTTCAGATAACTTTCTGACACAATGGATAGAACACTGGATCTGCTGTTGAGAAGACTTGAATTCAAATTCCAATTTGGTAGCTTTTTGACCCTTGGAAAATCTTAAATTGTGTTTTATTTGCCTCAGTTTCCTCATCTGTAAAATGTGGATAACACTAGCATCATATTTCCCAGGCAGTTATGAAGGTTAAAAGAGATTATATTCATAAAGCATTTTGCACTTGAAGTACAAGATGCTAACTATTATCATGGTTTATAACTATTTTTATGAAATAATTATCAAAGGGCAGCTAGGTGGCACAGTGGATAGAGCACTGACTCTGGAGTCATGAGTACCTGAGTTCAAATCTGCCCTCAGACACTTAATGATGACCTAGCTGTGTGACCTTGGACAAGCCACTTACCCCATTCATTGCCTTGCAAAAACAAGGAATAACTATAAAATAATTTTTTGTCTGATTGGCACAAGACAGCTAGCATGGAATAAATGAATAGAAAACTGGACTTGGATCCAGCAATATGTAAATTCAAGACCCATTTCTCACACACACAATCATAACCCCCCCACACACACACACATACACAAACAGAGACACACACACACACACACACACACACACACACACACACACACACATGTATTAGCTATCCTCTCCTAAACAAGTTCTCTAAGAGTTTCAGAGCTCCAGGCAGCTCTCTTAGACAAAAAGGCAAAGGCGTAGAGAAGCTGCTGATGCATTAGCTATAACAGAAGACCCCTACTCTGGGAGCTCCTTTTATCATGAAATCACAGGTTTAGCATATTCCCCTTAGGCTTGTATTAAACATCATAAAAAAGTTACTTAATCTTTAGTGAGTCAATAAATATTTATTAAGATGCTATTCTGCGTAGGCATTGTTAATGATTAGGAAGCAGGTGGTGGCTCATTACATAGAGCACTTGGCCTAGATTCATCAAGACCTGAGTTCAAATTCAAAATAGGTTACTTAGCTGTGTTTCTTTGAACAAGTCACTTAATCTCTCTTTTTTCACTTTCCTGAAAGTGTAAAATGAGAATAATAATAGTACCTACTATAAACAGTTGTTGTGAGGATCAAATGGTATAATTGTAAAAAAAAGCTTGGCACTTTTCTTAATTTATAAATATTTTATAAATCTAATTCCCTTTTCCTTAGTAGGGATACAAAGAAATTCAAATAATAATCTCTGCTCTTTAGGAGCACATAACCTCATGTAGCAGACAGAATACATTCAAGGAGCTCAGAGTCTAATGGGTGGATATTGCCAGGAAGCATGTCTTAAATGGTATTAAAACATAGCTAGTGAAATTTATAAACTATATAAATCAAGTATTTTCCTAAAGTCCTTGCCAATACCATGAATAATTTGGTATAGAGGGGAATGTGGAATAGGATACATGGTGAGAAAAGAATGAGAGAAATAGCATTGTGCTAGAAATACCTGGTAGTAAAATTGAACTCTATCCTCCTTCTGACTCTATCATTAAGATACAATCAACTGAGGAAATAAGACTGGAGAAGGGAAGATCACTGTGGGATATGAGAGTCGTCTTCAATTCTACGAAAAAGAATTGTTCTTGCCTCCACAGAATACTGCTAGGAGTTGGGTTGAAGTTGGGATGAAGTGGCTTCATTTAGGCATTGTGAAAGGAAACTGTGAAAAACCAAACAGAAAGGATTTGTAGTATCTCAATGTGAAATGACAACTTATGAATATATTGGATTTCCCATAACTTCAGATCTTAAAGAGAAGATCTAATAAATTCTTGATGAGTAGGAATATTTGCTAATCAATAAAAATGGGCTAGATCTAGGTCACTTTTAGCACTAAAATTCTATAATCCAGTGATTTTTCTGTCAAAGATGCTCTGGATTGGTTTTCATCATCTCTAAAATGAAAAAGTACCAAAAAATTTTTTCTGTCTATATATTTCTGAAAGTCAGGCACTTTTGTGCTGCCTGTTTGGGAAAAAGTAATATATTTCTGCCTAATAATAGATAGATAAAAATGAATAGGTATTGCAATTAATAATGGTTGGATGAATAAAAAGAATCCTGAATAGTAAAGACATTATTAAAAATTATTTCAATATAGTATAAGTAGAAAGTAGAATTTGTGTGGAGTAGAAATGGTTGTTAAAGAAGTCTCCAATTCTTCCAGCACATAATCAATAAACTAGTCCCCAATAAATCAAAAGATAATTGATTATTTTATTGTTGGAAAGCTAAATGGCAAAGTAAATAGAGTGCCAGGAGTATTCCAGAGAGCCAGAGAGTCATCTTCATGAGTTCGAATCTGACTATCCTCAATCTTACCAGAGAATGCATTTAGCCAATCATCTAATAAGGCATTCCCTATTATTGTACTATCTGCAATATTATTCAGGGTTTCCATGTAAAAATTATATTTTCCCTTGAATCACTAATTGCATGCAATGTATTTAACTCCTTAGTGTCCAAGGTTTAGGCAGTACATATGGAGTTCCTATGAGGAGGTCCAGGAAGGAATAAGTATTCAAAGAAATTGAAAATAGTAGGTAGAATCGATGAAAGGTATATACCTGAAGAAGGTGTCTCCTGAACTGAACCTTGAAGAAAGAACAAGATTCTCAACAGCAGAAAAGAGCAGAATTCTAGGCATGAGGAATGTTTTATATGAATTTTTTAACACTTGAAAAAGACATTTTGCACTTAAGGAATAGTTGGGTGCAAGTCATATGGCAAAAGGAAAATAGTTGATGATTACATATGTAAGTTAAAGCAGAGAGAAATTTAAAAAGTGGATGTTTTGAATGCAAAGAAGTAAAATGAATATTATACATATATATATATACATATATACATATACATATATATACATATATATATATATATATATATATAGTTGCTTCCTTCAAAGTCTATTTGCAGAAGTCCAGGGAATTATGGGCCAGAGAATATTTGAAAAATAATTAGAAACATGCAGAGGGGATTGTTGAAATAATTGCTACTATCTGGCTGTACTACTATGTAGTAATTTATTGTTCTTTCTGCTAAAAAGATGGAATTTTCTTTTACAAAATGAAACCCTAGTTGAATCCAGAGTCAGGAGGACACAATATTGCCTCCTTTTCAAAACTGAAGCAAAGCCTAGTCTATTTTTGACTTAAAAGTCACATCTCAAAATACTGTTCAACATTCCTCTAAGCTTTCTTTTTAAAATTCCATACACTCTTCTTCTCCATATTAACAAAACTTCCTTATGGATATCCTTTTTCTTCCTTAAGATTGTTATCCTACAAGATTATTCTCCAAGTTCTATCCTCAGATTTCTTCTATTCACACACTCATTTTCTGTTATCCACCCCCCATCACAATATATAGTATATAGGAGCTAGAGTTATAAGACAATAAGAAAACAGTCCCTATCCTCAGAAGACTAATCTTTTATCATGATAGATAACATATACTTTCAAGGATGTGTGGAAAATTAAGGGAAAATGTATTGTGGGCATTTCATGTAAAGTAAACAGTGTGAGCAAGAACCTAAAAAAGACAAGAAAGAAACGTAAAGGGAATCATGAGTAATTCAGTTTACCTAATTTGTACAATATATGCAAGAATTGTAATTATTTTGGAAAAATAATGAATTTCTGAATTTCTTATGGTTATGAGATGGAAACCTGACCAAGTTATTTAGAGTCATAATAGTGGATAGAATCTAACAGGTCAATTGGTTCAAATTTCTTTAAAAAACCTACCATAATTCCCCATATATATGATGCACCTTTTCTGAAAAATTTAGGGTCTAAAAACCTGGGAGTGCCTTATAAAATGGTTGTAGATTTTATTTGCATTTCCTACTTTTTCACACTTGACTTTGTTTTGCATTTGTTACCGGTATTTTAGATTACATTTTGCCACATTTTGCCTAGAAATGGCTCTGAAAAGATTTTCCTACAGCGCTGAATTCAAATTCATATTGATCCATTTTGCAAAAGTCAATGAAAATATTGCTGCTGCACATCAGTTTGGTGCTCCTTCAACTAAGAAAACAATCCAAAACTGGCTATGGGAAGAAGAAACCCTACTAAAATTGTCACAGCAGAAGAAGGCTATGAGAGGCAAATCAATAAAATGGCCTGAGTTTGAGAGGGAATTGAAGCTATGGATTAAAGAGCAAAGGGCCATTGAAATTCCTGTGTCCACAAAGATGGTTCAGCAGGAGGCAAAAGAATTGCTGATGAAAAGGAATTTACTGATTTCAAAGGAAGACACAACTGGTGCTTCAGATTCATGAAACAGTATGGACTAAGGATGCATCCATGCATAGGACTTGTCCAAAAAATTCCTGAAAACTCTGAACAGAAGGGTCCTTGAATTTCATGAAGAATGAAACTTGAGTTCAATAACTTCATGTAATACATTATTTTTCAAATTTTGGGCCCTAAAATTAAGGTGCATCTTATATTTAGGGAAATGTGGTAATTCCTTAAACAATATCTATTTTCTACTTGAAGGCCTCTTATTAAATGGAAATCTACTAACTAAGTAGTAAGCAGTTATATAGTTCTAAGGATTCCATTTAGGAAACATTGGAGTTGTCATTAAAATTAGCTGCATATGCTTCTTCTTTCTCACTATTTATCATTGACTAAAACAGTCTGCAACTTCCTAGCTTGAATTGTTCTTAAAATATCATGAGAATGTAATTGTAACTTTATGATGAATGAGATTATAAAGTGTTTTAAGGTATACAAAATACTTGAAAAATACTATTTAATAAGATACTCATAATAAGCCTGTGAGGTAGATAATATTATTGCCCCATTCTAAGGATCAGATTGACATAAGTTAATTGATTTACCTAGGGTCACTTAGCTAATATGCAACTGACAAGATTTGAACTCATGTCATTCTGGTCACTAATTATCAAAGTGCATAATTTATTCAGATCATTGGCAAAGATATCGATGAGCACAGAGACAATCACACATCCCTGTGACATCTGATATAAGATATTCTTCTAAGCTGACATAACTCTATTAATATTTACAACTTGGATATTATTATCTCACCTTAATTTTAGAATTTAAGTTGAATTCCATGGTTGCAAGGTGCCATTTTTCATTTCAGTGTGAAAGAGAAGAAAGAAACATACACACATACCAACACATAGATATCTCTTTAGATTGTTTTCTATATCTTATTCAATGAGAATAATCAAATGTGACTGACAAACTGAATCAGTTAATGTAAAAGTTAACATCATTTAACTTTTCACAGTGCCAAACAGCTTTCTAAAGTTTCAGATAAATGTATCAGTATTTCCCTATTATGATATAATTATCAGTCTAAATAACAAAAAGTCAATATAATAAAAATGACAAAAAAATCTTTACAATATAATTGAGACAGAGCTTATTGTCATGCAAATAAACTACTTCAACAAACACCTCCCCTTCAAACCCAATATACAAAATCTAGAGACCTTTTGATCAGAACGCCTATTTCCAGTCTGGTTTTTGCATCTATCATCAATGGGAGCAAACCTTGTTAAAAAGATGCCCATCATCCTGACCATCATTAATAGAAAACATTAACCAAATGATCCCAGGAAATAGGTGCTGCAGTTCCTACATTATTAGCAAATATAACTACTAAAGGCAGGAAAAATAAATTTTTGTCTACCATATATTTTGTTACTTTCAAAAGGCTCAGCCTCAGAAAACAATATTTTAGAATATTCATTAACATCTACTTTGGTGTTGCACACTAAAGCCATATAGCCTTTCAGTGACTTACAGGTGAATCTTCCTAGATGGATTATTTCTTCCTATTGAAAGTATAGTGGTGAAGGGGAGCAAAAGGAAATAAATTTACATGCTAATGTTATAGTACATTTGAAAGGAATGGCAAATTTTACATTATAGACTTGTAGTTTCATGTTCAACCTTTTTTATTGTACTATTTTATAGAAATGCTTGTTTTATTTCATAAATAAATAAATATAGAAGATGAGAGCAAATAGGTGTACAATGAATAGTGTTAGGCCTAAAGTCAGGAACTCTCATCACTCTGGAGTTCAAATCTGTTCTTAAACACTTACTTGATGTTTGACCCAGGAAAGTCATTTAATCTCTGTTTGTCTCAGTTAACTAATCTGTAAATTGAACTGGAGAAGCAAGCATCAAACTACTCTTGTTTCTTTACCAGGAAAGGTCTGAATTGAATCATTCTGAATTGATCATCACTGAAAATTGACTGAAAAACAACAAAATTAAAACATTACCTCCTTGAAAACAGGAATTATCCTGCTTTTATTTTTTATAACTCTTTCACTTACAATACTTAGCAAATATTTAATAGAATGTTTTTATCGTTCATTCATAGTTGTGTATATTCTTTCATTTATTCCTCCTGTTTTGTTTATGCAGGCTCCAGAGGAAGTACAAGGTTTGAAAATTATTTAGAATAAGCAACATTTTTAATATTGCTTCATTTTTGATAACAATGATCACTTAAGGGTGTGGGTTTCCACTGATTATCAGACTATCTGATATTAATTAGATATAACTGGATTTAAATCATTTCTCCAATTTAAGTTATCTCCATCACTGGAGTGCTGAATATCCAATTCATGATGGGAAAAAAGCACACACATACATATACATAGAGTATATACTTTGCATATATAAGATACGTATATAGAAGGCATATGTATGTTTAGAATGTGAGAGTAGTTTGAAAATATTGTAGACTCGTAGTCAATTTGCTAATTTCTGTTATTTTTTAATTTTTTTGATTTTTAAAACAGTATTATTCTAAGGAAATAACTAAATATTTTGGCTTTTATAAGATACCATTTCAATAATTTAAGTATTTTGTAGAATCTGTTGGCTGCAAGAAGTCAAGTAGTTCAAGTATTATTCAAGCACACAATGCAAGAGGATCTGTCACACTGAAGTGCAAAGAAATTAGAGTCAACAACAAAGCAAAAGCAATCAATAAGCTATTGCTCTAAAACAATCCTCAGAATATAAGCAAAGATCTTCAGAAAATTACTTCAGAGAAGTTGTTTCTTAGTCCTCTACATGATAGCATAAATGCTTGTATGTGGAAGGCAATGAAAAAATCAGTATAAAATAACTGTTATTTGTTGCTAGGAAGCAAATATCGACATTAAAAATAAAATCTATTCTACATTAAGATGTTTTTAGAAGTCTAAGTGATTAGATGTTACATATACTAAAGTAAACACTAAGACTATTTGGGAGGATTTTATAATTATTAGTTTGGAATTTAGAAGTATTCATCCTATCAATGGAATAATAAAGATTGAGGGGAAAATTGCTATACTAAACAAATAGAATTGTTGAATATGAAAGAAATTCTCAAATGCTAATGGAATGATTCAATATAGCCTTTATCAATAAATTGAGATTAATATGTTACAATGGTATCAATATATATGAATTAAGATATGAATTCATCAAAAACCTGGAAGTTATAATTAAGACTAGATTTTTAAAAATTGCTTATTCATCCAACATGCATTTAAAATGAAATTTCACATGTAGTTTCATGATGGAAGAAAAAACAAACACATCTATACACATAGAATATATACTTTGCATATATAATACACATATATATATATATATGTAGAGAGAGAGAGAGAGAAGGCATATGTATGTTTAGATGTGAGAGTAGTTTGAAAATATTGTAGACTCAAAGTCAAATTGTGACCAATAAGCAATAATATTAAAGAACAGGTATATATATATATATATATATATATATATATATATATATATATCAAAAGACATAAAAAGTTGGAAAGTTTATTGTGTACATCTACAAATATAATGATTCTTTTTTACTTCATCTCTAGTAATTCATATAAAAACATGGATTTTTATAAAATCTATTGTCTTCATTAACAGAATTCTAGACTCTGAAGTTTACTAATGAAAACTAGAAGCTAAAAGGAATCTACACCAATAGTATAGAAACAAACCATAATCCCATGCTTTCTCATTGCTGTTGTATTTTTGGAGTAAGTTTATCCAGATATGTGTTGACTCAGAATATTATTAATGAAGATCACGTCACCAAATGAAGATTTGGTTTAATGAAGATAAGCATACCAAAAAGTTTGACTTTGTAACAATTAATAAATGTACTTTGTGAGACTGAGTTCTCCATGGACTATCCAGAATACTATGCATATATTTTGCTTTCCCCTAGTTTGTATTTGTACCTTTCTTATAAAGTATTCAATTAAATATGGTTATGGCTGTATTTTCATTTTAAGAAGTCCTAGATCAATAATTTTAATGTGAATGAAGTCACATTGTGGAAACTGTTAACTACTGCAGATCAACAATTCATCTCTAGCTCATATAGTATTAGAAAGCTGATCAACATGCTAAGAAATTAGATGATTGGGCACAATAATTTTTAAGAATCCTTGATTAATTTCAAACATATGATGAATAAGTAATTCTTCAAACATTAGTAAAACTAGTTTCATTATAATATCAAAAGTAAAAGCCATTATCAATTTCATCTTTTCAAACAACAAATGAGTTTTGTTATTTTTGCCATAGAGATGATTTAATATTAGGTTTGTGTCAATACCTATATGCCTTCTAAAATGACCTCCTTTTTAGAAATGACAACATAGTAATCATATCACTGAATTTTAATGGCATTGATGATTCTAGAATAATGTCATCTGCTTTAGTTTTTGTTTCAATCCATTTGTTTCATGATTAGCTTAGTTGAAGGGTAGAAAATTAGTTATTTACTTTTTTAAAAACAGCTAAGTCTCAATCACACATAAAATAAAACTTGATTAACTGCTAGAAACAATGACTTTTTCATCTATTATTTCTCTAGAGAAAATTAAACTTGATTTGGTGCTTTTAAGCAAAATTAAATTGATTAAAGAAATGAAAGAAGAAATCAATTTAATTCCATTCAATGAACTAAATAAATAGTGATTGAACTGAAATTTATTTGCTTCCTATTCATTTATTTTTGCTCATTTATTTAAAAGAATGTTGTTTTCTTGAGTCATATATGAGAGGTGTTAACTTTCTCTCTGTCTTTAGTCATCTTTTGCCTCTATATGTACTTGAGAGATCTTGGCAATATCTTCAGATCTTCTGACTTTCATTTTTAAAAGTTTACATGAAATCTGAATGATTGACCTCCCCTGATCTTTTATCTCCTCTGCTCCATAACTTATAATTGCTTTCCTTTCCTTCTGTATGACCAAATTTTCCCTAAATTTTTTTACTGTTTGTTTCTCTGTTCCAAGGTTAAAAAAAAAATTATGGCTAGGTAGAACATGGAAAGTAAAGCCCCCAAGGCTGATGACTTAGGAAGATATCAGAAAAGAAATCTGTGACATCTCAGGAAGTAAATTTATTTAAAAAATTTCATGATCATATGTTAGTTTTATAATAGTATAAAAGCATATGTTGAGTTTTCTATAGAGGTTATTAAGAGCAACACATTTCTAGCAACAATCTAGAAAAGATGAAATATTGACATTAAGAATAATGCTGTACAAATTTATGATAGGATTCTTAGGTAGGAGGCCTATATATTACCCCCCACCCTGATTTGGTACAATCAAAACCCAAAGGACAGCCATGATCTAGATTGTTTCAGAACTTGAAAAGTGTTTGGAAAAAGAAACAAACTAATGGTCCAGCTCAGAATAAAATTTTTGAGAATCAAAGATGAAGAAATACAAGGACAATGTTTTGATATGATTAAAATAAAACTGATGGTTGGTCTGATATGCATGGGAGAAAACATTTGAATTTTCCCCAGTTTCCCCATTACATTCCAATGAAAATAACTGCAAAATTTTTAAAATATCCCAATGTTACTTTATCTACATACTTTCAATTACATAACATGATTAAAACAAATTAAGAATGACAGATGATTAGAGGGATATTCAGTGCTTAAGGTTTGCACCAATATAATAAAAATAATAATACTATTCAATGATATTTAAAATTTAGTAGGCTAGTAAACTAGACATTTAGCTACACAGGCAACACTTTATGGAGATAGATAAAATATTAAATACTTTAGAATCTCTAGGAAAAAATCAGGAATGAGGGGGACATAACACTTCTAAATCTCAAATTATGTTATAAAGCAGTAATCAGAAAATCTACTTGTTACTGGATTAATAGAAATTCAGTGCCAAAAAGTAAATAAGGATATCTCATGAACATTGAAAAAAAATAAAAAATAGTTTAAAAAACCCACTTATAAGTTTAAAAACATATCATAAGTACTTAGTAGGTTTCAAAAACTTTGCTAATTACTAGGATTACTAATAGCAAATGGAAACACTCTTGGCTTTCAAATACCTTATATTCATATTACAGAGAGAGTACAAAAGTGGGGATTATTGTTCATATTCATTGTATGGAACTTAGAAAGATTAGGCAATATTTATGTGCACAGATAGCAGGGAAGTTGAAAAATCACCAAGGACTTTGGAATATAATGGCAGAGCAGATTGTCTACTACCTAAAAGATATCTATCTAAAATTGAGAATAACATAAGACTTTAAAATACCTTCAACTGAGGTTTGAATGTGAGGATTAAGCATAAAGCCAGCTGGACATTTTGTTTAGTGTAGGAATTGGGCAATGGAACATTTAGAGTTAGTTGAGCAAGGGAAACATCCATTGTTCCCCTCAGGAAAAGCAGGTTGAACTGGTCTGAATTTTAATCATTCATTGTTATTCTAGGCAGATGAAGGAACTAAACCAGCTCCTGACTTTGTGTCTCATGGAAGTAGCTTGTACATTTCACTAAACTACCCACTATTGGACTGGGAGGTTAAGAACATGAGAAAATATTCCTCAACTGGCACTTCTTTTAAAAAGATCTGTTGACAATCATTTTGCTCAGTTGAGAGAAGCATGGAGCAAAGCATTGAGTGAGCTGGCAATAGAGTAAGGATTTAACTTATACATTAAATCCTTAGACCATGAGCCCTAGGAAACATCATTTAAGTTTTTCAGTGTACTTAACCAATTTCAAAATATTTAAAGAACAGAAGAGTTGTTAATTTGCTTTTGCAGAAAGAATTCCCTTAACAAGAACTTCTTATATTGATGAGCTAGAAGATAATAGATAAATAGATTGATATGGTTATAGAGACACAGAAATATACTTATCTATCATCTAACTATGTCTATGAATGTATATATATGTAAAAATAAAATATAATATATATGTATAGGCATTTATTTTAATCATAATTATCGTAGGTTAAAAATGAAATAAAAAATTAGTTTTATAAATGAAGTTTTATTCTATAGATCTTAACCAAAATCCCATTGGTGGATGGCATCCTTACAAATGCTAACACTGATATAACATTATAGGATCAAAGGACAAAGGACAAAGAATCACAAAACTGATTTAAATGTGCAATGAGATTTCACATAGTTGACATATGATCCTCTCATATTTCCTAATATTGACTTCAAATTCCCATTGATAAGAATCTCATTTAACCAGGAGACTAAATGTTTACAAATAACAATAGGATCCCTCTATCCTTATCCAAGATGTCTCTTATCTTGTAGTTTCTTGATCTAGGTAAAAGGAATTTATTGGTGCTAGCATTGAGTTTACAAGGCAGTATTGACACTAGCTAAGTCAATATTTTGGATGTAGGAGACAAGTCTTACATGACAGACTGACATTTTTTATACTGAGACAATATTCAGATTTATAATAATCATTATTTAGAATTTAAGAGACAAAATTTTAAATCATAAATAAAGAATTAAAGAGAATCAGACTTAGATAATGTTTATGATAAAGGGATATACAGACACACACACACACACATATATATATGTATATATATACATATATATATATATGTATATATATACAGAGAGAGAGAGAGAGAGGGGGAGAGAGAGAGGGAGAGAGAGAGAAAGAGAGAAGACTGAAAGACATTCCTCTAAATCAGAACTCACTGTTCTTCCTCCTATGCTATTTTAAAGGACACCAGGGAATGAATCAATCAAATTTCATAATAGCAAGATTTCTTCCTAAGACTTACTGGACAGAGCTAAGATAGCAGTGTGAAACCAAGAAATTCTTAGAGTTTTTCCTGAAACACTCTAAAATGAAGGCTCTCAGCAGATACTAAAATAACAAAACTCACAAAAAAAAAACCCCCAAAACTGTGAAATAAGTTCTCTACTCATGATACTATGGAGGTCTTTTAGAAAATGTCTTTCTGACATGAGTAAAAGGGGAGCCTTGTGTAAGCCAAGCTAGCCAGAGGTCCTTGGCCACAGCATAGTTTAGGTTGCAGTTCATTAAGCCAGTACTTCAAAAAGCGAGGAGAGAAGGCAGAACAATCAGCAGGAAGGCAAATTATAAACGCTAGAATGCTAGTGCAGCAGGTGAGACTGGGTTTTATTAACGGAATGAGTAGAATAAACCACAATAACCAGGATGCCAGAGCTGTAAATGAGGGATCAGTAAATAAAAAATCTGTGACTATAATTCCTGTGCCCCATCAAAATGAGCCAAACTCCCCTCCTCCCCCCCCAAAACAAAACAAAACAAAACAAAAAAAAAACCCAAAACCATAGGAAGTTACCATACAGTGTGATGTTCTGAAAAAAATGCTACCTCAGAAGAGGAAAGCAGTGACAAACTGCCTACATGTGAACCTCAAAGGGATTCATGAATTGATCTCAAATTCAAAAAGATCACTTGGAAAACAAAAATAATTTTAAAAAACAAGAAGAGAGGAAGAAGAAAACTGAGAAAAGAAATGACAGGCATGTAGAATATTTATGTAAAATTTACTGAACAAAACAATACCCATAAAAGTAAAATTGGTTAAATGGAAAAAGAAATCAGTTCCTTTAAAAGAAAAAAAAAGGCCATCTGAAAAAAGAAAGAACCTCATCTCAAAATAAAAATAGCCAAATAGAAAAGGAAAACAACTCATAAAAAATGTTAACCAGGGAATAATGGTGATGAATGGATAGAGCAACTACCCTGGAGTAAGGAGAACATGAGTTCAAATTTGGCTAAGACACTTAATAATTGCTTAGCTGTGTGACCTTGGACAAGATAAGATTAAACACTATTGTCTTAAAGCAATAAAAATTTGGGGGCAGCTAGGTGGTGCAGTGGATAGAGCACCAGCCCTGGAGTCAGGAGAACCTGAGTTCAAATCTGGCCTCAGACCCTTAATAATTACCTAGATGTGTGGCCTTGGGCAAGCCACTTAACCCCATTCACCTTGTAAAAACCTAAAATAAATAAATAAATGAAAATTTGAAAAAATTAACTAATTTGAAAAAGAAACAAAAGTAAACTAAAGATGATAAAATTCTAAAAATTTGAATTGGACAAATAATGACAATATAATTCATCAAAATTCCATAAAAAATGTTGAAAAAGTAGACTATAAAAATTGCCTATTAGAAAAACTTCTTACTATTTTCCAATTTTCCCATCAATTTTTTCTATTTCTTTTGTACCTAATAAATTCACTACTTTATTTTTTAGTACCAGGCAGTTTTGATATATAAGCTTTTTTATGATATAGTTTTAGATCAAGTGTGCCAATGCCACTGTCTTATGTATTTTTTTTTCTTTAATTCCCAAGATGTACTTGCCCTTTTGTTACTTCAGATAACGTTTGTTACTGTTCTTTCTAGCTCTTTGAAATAGTTATTTTTACTCTGGCTTGGTACTGAATAAGTAGTTTAATTTAGATATCATTGTCATACATACATACATATATATATATATATATATATATATATATATATATATATATATATATATATAAACGCTTGGCCTACACATGAGCAATTGACATTTTTTTCAGTTATTTAACTCTGACTTTATTTGAGTGAAAAGTGTAGTTCTGTTAATATAGTTTCTGGGATTGTCTTGGCAAGGAGATTCCCAAGTATTTTCTGCTGTCTACAGCTACTTAAAATGAAATATTTTTTCTTCCTCTTATTGTTGGACTTTTGTGGTATGATATAGAAATGTCGATGATTTATTTGGGTTTACTAAATATGCTCTTATTTTGCTAAACTTGTTAATTGTTTCAAGGAATTTTTAGTTGGCTTTCTAGGATTCTGTAAGCATACCATTATATCATCTGCAAAGAGTTAATTTTGTTTCCTTATTGCCTATTCTATTTACTTCACTTTTTTCTTTTCTTATTGTTAAATTAGATAACATTTCTTATACAATGTGAAAAATAATGGTGATAATGGACATATCCATTTCATCCCTGAGCTAAACAGAAATGTCGCTGGTTTATCCCCATTACATATGTTGTTTGCTGATGTTTTTACATAGACCACTTATCATTTTCAAGACAACTCCATTTGGTCCTATGTCTCAATAATGTTTTTAATAGGAAGAGATAATTTTGTTTTGTTACAGGTTTTTTTGGCATCTATTGAGATAGTCATATAACTTCTGTTAATTTTGTTATCAATGTTTCTATTATGCTGATTGTTTTCCTAATATTGAACCATCCCTGAATATCTTGATTTTTGATGCATTTTCCTAGTGAAAACTTCTTGGAATATCTTTGTAAAATGTTATTTAAATGGCATCACCACTGATTAGGAATGGTCTGTAATTTTCTTTCTCTATTTTGATTAATTCTGGTTTAGGTATTAGTACCTTGCTGATATCATAAAAGGAATTTATAGACACCATTTAAAAATATCTCATTATTTCTCAGAGGAAAAGGACAAGTTATTTGAACAACTCACTTGTCAGAAAGTTTAAATGAGGCATAAGACACTGAAACACTGAAATTATTTGGAATTTGATAATAAAAGGAAATTGAATGATTAACTAGAAAGAATTGAGCAAGACAGTGTTTTAGGACTATTTTCCAAATGATAGTCTTGGAAATTAGAGCATGTTTTATATATACACACAATTTAAAATTTATTGGAAATAGTTAATCTGTTTAATGTTTTTTTCTTCTTCAGTGTCCTTGTGCTTCAGGATTGACTGGAGATTTCTGCCAACTCATGAAAAATGCCTGTTCCATTTTTCCTGATAAGTGCTATAATGTAACAACTTGCATTGATGTTAGGCAGCCCAACCAGAACTCTCGATTTCGATGTATATGCCAAATGGGATATACAGGTAATTATTACCTTTAATTCCAGTTACATTTCAGCTTTTGCTTATATTTGAGAAAAATCAATTGACTAAAATTCTGGTTACTAATTTCTTCTCCAATCATCCTCAGCAAATTTTAGCATTTATAACTAAACTGCCATTAGAGTCAAGATTCAAGCCTTATCTCAGATTTTTCATTTGACTATGTGACCTTTTTAGATCATTACTTATCAGTTTACATTGAGAAATGTCTAAACCCCCATGAATTGCAAATCTGCATTAGCAGATGAAGTTTCCTTATTAGGAAGTTCCTATTTGGGGCTAAAACTTGATATTACTAGAAAAATATGTTTAAATCTTGTTTTCCCCAAGACTTCTTAATAACTCATTTATATAAGTAATCAAAAGGTTTTAATAATTGTGTAAAAGACATTAACTAATGCAAGACCCATTTACAGAAATTAAAATAATTTTTACTATAATAATAATCTCTCAGGGAAAAATAAAATCATTGCATTCCTTTCTTGGAAAAATTGAGAATTTCTTCCTTTATATTAACTATTTTGATGAACATGAGTCTTTTGGTCTTGGCTCACATGTATATGAACTATGCAATGTAGTGAATATACATTAGTGCTGATTCTTTAAAATAAGGTACTGTTCTAATTATTTGCTGCATTTACTTTTACTTTAAATACTTTTGTTTTGGAAGCAAATTATGCAAACAGTAAAGTTTGTCATTGATTAGGAAATAAGCAGATTTACTACTTTTATTCTCAACTAATGACTCATGTTATTGAACTGACATCTGCTGTCTTAAGAAAGACTTTAAAATAAATATAATGACTGTTAAAGGAAACCTTGGAAATACAATTAAGCACAATTTATTTTGTGCAGTTCAGGAAAGGCCATTAGAAGTATTAAGAACAGTCTCACTTTTGCTTCTATGCAAATAAGAAAGAGAATTACCAGTTAAATAAGCAAATCATAAACTTAGAAATGCAATAATCAAATGCTTGATAGCTACATAACAAAATTTTCATGAAAATGAAGGGGGAAAGTGTCGGTTCAGAGAGCTATCCTCATCATTCAACCTGATCCATATGACCTACATTCTTGGATCTTCAAACAGTTGGCATTTATAATGGTTTGACTGCTGTCACTGATGTTTGAAAGAAGAAAATAAGACAGTTACCACACGTTTGGAAACAAAGTAATTTGTTCATTCAACTACTCTTCTGTAATTTGATTTTCAAATCATTGATTTGATAAAGTATAGATGTTATTCTCTTCACATTTTGCAGATTGCATAAAGGAAGGGGCATAACTAAAACATGGAAGATAGTGTATAAAAGAATTCTGATCATCTGCAGCATTGTTCTGAATATACAATGAATGCCACTGTGAATAAATATAGTCTTGTCCAAAAGGATAAACAATCAGCTTTACAAGCATAAGATGGGAGAAGCATGTTTAGATGAAAGTTACACAGAAAAAGAAAACATTCCCTCCACCAGGAAAAGGGAGTTTTAGATCATAGCAAACCCAAGATGAACAAACATTGTGATTTGGCATTCAAAAAACCTCTGATAAGCAACAAAATTTTAGGATAATGATAGGATGGAGTGGGTCCAGATGAGAACAAAGAGAATATTAAAGTGACTCAAATATATGTCATGAGAACATTGATTGAAGAAATTGTGCATGTTTTGCCTAGAGAAGAGAAGAATCAGAATGAGCCCATAACTATCCTTGAGTATTTGAAGGGCTATTTTGTAAAATATGGATTAATTATATTATTTGATCCTACAAAGCAGAACCAACCATATGAGAAACTCCAAAAAGGCAAATTTATTTTCGATACCACAAAGAAAACAAAGACAAACCCCAAAGAATTTAAACTTTTAAAAGTCAAATAGTGGGATGGGATTCTTCCAAAGCTAGTATATTTCTTTTACTTAGTGGTCATCAAGGATAAGAATATTCAGAAGGAATATTGTAGTGATTATACCTTTTTTTGGATCCTCCAAACTACTTTCCACTCATCTATCATAGATATCTTCTTAAAGTTCACATTTAACTTTGTCACCAACATACTAAATAAATTCTGGGGGTTTCTGATCATTTCTATAAAGTAATATAAATTCCTGTGGCATCTAAAGTCCTTTAAATCCTGTTCTCCTAACTTACCATTTTCTTAACACCTAAAAGCTTTTTTCTATACTTAGATAATTTTAATAGAGGCATTTTCACTGGTTATTTCCCATACTTAGAATGTTTTTTCTCTCCCCACCTCAACCTCTTGTTCTCCTTCAAGTTCCAATTTAATTTTATTTTTTAAGGTCTTAAATTTATTTTTATGAAAGATACTATTTGAGATTTACAATTTTCCCCCAATCTTGCTTCCCTCCCCCCACCCCACCCCCCACAGAAAGCACTCTGTCCTTCTGTAATTTGTTTCCATGTTGTACCTTGATCCAAATTGGGTGTTATGAGAGAGAAATCTTATCCTTAAAGAGAAGTCTAAGAGGTAACAAGATCAGACAAAAAGATAACTGTTTTTTTATTCTAAATTAAAGGGAATAGTCCTTGCACTTTGTTCAAACTCCACAGCTCCTCATCTGGATACAGATGGTACTCTCCATTGCAGACAGCCCAAAATTGTTCCCGATTGCTGCACTGATGGAATGAGCAAGTGCTTCAAGTTTGAACATCACTCCCATGTTGCTGTTAGGGTGTACAGCGTTTTTCTGGTTCTGCTCATCTCACTCAGCATCAGTTCATGCAAATCCCTCCAGGTTTCCCTGAAATTCTGTCCCTCCTGGTTTCTAATAGAACAATAGTGTTCCATGACATACATATACCACAGTTTGCTGAGCCATTCCCCAGTTGAAGGACATTTACTGGATTTCCAATTCTTTGCCACCACAAACAGGGCTGCTATAAATATTTTTGTACAAGTAATGTTTTTACCCGTTTTCCTCATCTCTTCAGGGTATAGACCCAGTAGTGGTATTGCTGGGTCAAAGGGTATGCACATTTTTGTTCCCTTTCGGCATGGTTCCAAATAGCTCTCCAGGAGTGTTGGATGAGTTTAGAGCTCCACCAACAGTGTAATAGTGTCCCAGATTTCCCACATCCCTTCCAACAATAATCATTATCCTTCCTGGTCATACTGGCCAATCTGAGAGGTGTGAGGTGGAAACTCACAGAAGCTTTAATTTGCATTTCTCTAATAATTAATGATTTAGAGCATTTTTTCATATGGCTGTGGATTACTTTGATCTCCTCATCTGTAAATTGCCTTTGCATATCCTTTGGCCATTTGTCAGTTGGAGAATGGCTTTTTGTTTTAAAAATATGACTCAGTTCTCTGTATATTTTAGAAATGAGTCCTTTGTCAGAATCATTAGTTGTAACGATTGCTTCCCAATTTACTACCTTTCTTTTGATCTTGGTTACATTGGTTTTATCTGTGCAAAAGCTTTTTAATTTAATGTAATCAAAATCATCTAATTGGTTTTTGGTTATGTTCTCCAGCTATTCTTTAGTCAGAAACTGTTTCCCTTTCCATAGATCTGACAAGTAGAATAGTCCTTGATCTTCTAATTTGCTTATAATATTGTTTTTTATGTCTATGTCCTGTATCCATTTGGATCTTATCTTGGTAAAGGGTGTGAGGTGTTGGTCTAATATAAGTGTCTTCCATACTAACTTCCAATTATCCTAGCAACTTTTATCAAAGAGGGAGTTTTTATCCCAAAGGTCAGACTCTTTGGATTTATCAAACAGCAGATTACTATAATCATCTCCTCATCTTACACCTAGTCTATTCCACTGGTCCACCACTCTATTTCTTAGCCAATACCAAACAGTTTTGATGACTGATGCTTTATAATATAATTTTAGATCGGGTAGTGCTAAGCCACCTTTGTTTGCATTTTTTTTCATTAAGCTCCTGGCAATTCTTGACTATTTATTTCTCCATATGAATTTACTTACAATTTTTTCCAACTCATTAAAGTATTTTTTTGGAATTTTGATTGGTAGGGCACTAAACAGATAGTTTAGTTTTGGTAGAATTGTCATTTTTATTATATTAGGTCTACCTATCCATGAGCAGTTGATATTTGCCCAGTTATTTAAATCTGATTCAATTTGTGTGAGAAGTGTTTTATAATTGTTTTCAAAAAGATTCTGAGTCTGTCTTGAGAAATAGACTCCCAAATATTTTAGTTTGTCTGAGGTTACTTTGAATGGGATTTCTCTTTCCAGCTCTTCCTGCTGTTTCTTGCTAGACATATATAAAAAAAATTGAGGATTTATGAGGGTTTATTTTATAACCTGCAACTTTGCTAAAATTGCTAATTGTTTCCAGTAGTTTTTTAGATGATTTCTTGGGATTCTCTAGGTAGACCATCATGTCATCTGAGAAGAGTGAGAGTTTTGTCTCTTCCTTCCCAATTTTAATTCCTTTAATTTCTTTTTCTTCTCTAATTGCTGATGCTAACATTTCTAATACAATATTGAATAGTAGTGGTGATAATGGGCACCCTTGGGAATGCCTCTAGCCTCTCCCCATTGAATTTAATGCTTGTTGATAGTTTCAGATAGATAGTGTTAATTATTTTACGAAACAGTCCATTTATTCTGACACTCTCTAGTGTTTTTTAATAGGAATGGATGCTGTATTTTGTCAAAAGCTTTTTCAGCATCTATTGATATGATCATATGATTTCTTATAGGTTTGTTGTTGATATAATTGAGTATACTAACAGTTTTCCTATTATTGAACCAATCCTGCATTCCTGGAAAAAATCCTACTTGATCATAATGTATTATCCTAGTGATGACTTGTAATCATTTTGCTAAGATTTTATTTAGGATTTTTGCATCTATATTCATCAGGGAAATAGGTCTATAATTTTCTTTCTCCATTTTAACTCTTCCTGGTTTAGGTAACAGTACCATATTGGTTTCATAGAAAGAGTTAGGCAGAGTTCCATCTTTCCCTATTTTTCCAAAGAGTTTATATAGGATTGGAACCAATTGTTCCTTAAATGTTTGGTAGAATTCGCTTGTGAATCCATCAGACCCTGGAGATTTTTTTTTTTTTTTTAGGGAATTCAGTAATGGCTTGTTGAATTTCTTTTTCTGAGATAGGGTTGTTTTAGTTATTTAATCTCTTCTTCATTTAACCTGGGCAACTTATATTTTTGTAAATATTCATCCATTTCACTTAGATTATCAAATTTATTGGCATAGAGTTGGGCAAAATAATTTTGAATTATTTCTTTAATTTCCTCCTCTTTGGTGATGAGTTCACCTTTTTCATTATGATACTAGCAATTTGCTTTTCTTCTTTTTTTTAATCAAATTGACCAGAGGTTTATCAATTTTATTGGGTTTTTTCATAATACCAACTTTTGGTTTGATTTATTAAATCAATAGTTTTTTGCTTTCAATTTTATTAACTTCTCCTTTAATTTCGAGAATTTCTAATTTGGTATTTAATTGGGGATTTTTGATTTGTTCTTTCTCTAATTTTTTTTAGTTGCATGTTTAGTTCATTGATTTCCTCTTTCTCCAATTTATTCATATAAGCATTTAGAGTTATAATATATCCCCGGAGAGTGGCTTTGAATGAATCCCATAGGTTTTGGTATGTTGTTTATTATCATCATTATCTAGGATAGAATGGTTAATTCTTTCTATAATTTGTTTTTTGATCCACTCATTTTTTAAAATAAGGTTATTCAGTTTCCAATTTGTTCTGGGTCTATATCTCCTTGGCCCAGTATTGCATATGACTTTTATTGCATTGTGATATAAGAAAGATATATTCACTATTTCTGCTTTTCTGCAGTTGATCATTAGGTTTTTATGTCCTAGTACATGGTCAAATTTTGTATAAGTTCCATGTACTGCAGAGAAAAAGGTATATTCCTTTCTATCCCGACAAGTTCCAATTTTATAAGAATTATTTCTTCTCCACCATAATTATATTGACTTCTTTTGAGTACTTTCAATTTAACCTTCACTTAGTTTGTTTGCATGTTGTTTCTTCCATTAGACTATGAAGTCCTTGAGATCATGAATTGTCTATTTTTTAATCCCCAATGTTTTCCATAATGCTTGGAATATAGTATAGGCTTAATGACCCTAGTTGAGATGTTTTCAACTTTCAGATGGAATTATTTTTTTGTAACATATGTCTTTAGAGCTAAAGAAATAAAATTTAGGTAGGACAAGCAGGATGTTGTTTAAGGTATTAAAATCATGAAAATTATTACTTTCTCCCTATGTCTTAAAAGAAATTTAGCTAATGGCTTCTAGTTTATATTGAACTGGTTTGATAACTATATTAACAAACATTCTAGAACATTGTCTTTCTGTTTCCCAAAGCATTTGCCTGATGAGGACAACGTTTTTTTTTCCCTCCTTCTGTTATTTTCTTCTCCACTGACTCAACTTAAGCATATTTTCTTAGATATAGAACCAAGACTGTGACTCAGAGGCAGCAACCCAGCCAAAAACTTCCAACATTCTCTTCTAGACAACTTTAAAATAAGAAGTAGAGTTGATTTTTGGAGCTTCAAAGTCAACAAAAAGTCAGAGTGAGACATTTTCCTAGTATAGGACGCCTCAGACAGATGGTTAGAGGAGTCATTGACACAGGTTTGGAGGCCAGTATACCGCACATGCTTTGGCAATAGCAGCACCAGGTCTTAAAGACAGCTGTGACAAGAGAAACTTCTTCTGGTGCTCTCTGCCCAGAGAGAGTTAGCGGGACATATAAACTTGTCACAGAGAGATACAGGGAAACTTTTACTGGCAGTAGGTGCATCTAGCACTGATTAGAAATTCTATTATTTATAGGTAGTTCTAGTTCACAGTCCCAAGGCAGAAAGGAGGTATTTTGGTCAACCACAAGAGATAAAGGATCTCTGATCACAAATGCCAAATAGGGAAGAACACTAGCACTTGTGGCTACAGGAGAGTAAAGAACCTGATCACCATTCCAAGGTCTAGGGAGGTACTAGTGCTGGTGTTAGCAGAGCAGTAAAAGGAATTCCTTGATAAAGACCACAACCCAGGTCAAGAAAACAGTGACCACAGCTCTCCCCAGATGACACTACCTTACAAAATCTATATTTTGGCAGAACACAAGAACTCATTCCAAAAACAATGATAAGATAAGATCAAAATGAATCCATGATTTAGGCATAAAGAGTGATACTATAAGCCAGTTTGAAAAGCAAGGAATTATTTATCTGTCTGATCTGGGGAGGTTGAAGAATTTATGACCAAACAAAAGGTAGAAAACATTATGCAATGCAAATTGCATAATTTTGATTTTATTTAACTAAAAAATTTTTGGACAGAGAAAAACCAATACAACCAAGATTAGAAGGAATGCAGAAACTAGGAAATAATCTTTATACCTAGTGTTTCCACCTAGTTTTTTTATACCTAGTGTTAATTCACAACATTTTTTACATCAATCTTACTACTTCTTTCCCAATTTTTTCCTATCTTATTTTTTAAATTTTTTTAAGAGTTCTAGTAGTTGTTCCCAGGACTGAGATAAATTCACATTTTTCTTTCAGGCTTCTAATATATCCACTTTAAGTCATTATCTTTTTCTGAATTTGGGTTTTGTTTTTTACTACTACTACTACTACTACTACTACTACTACTACTACTACTACTACTACTAGTACTACTACCACTACTACTACTACTGTAGTAATTTTTTTATGACCAAGTTATTTTTGTTGTTGTTTTTTAATTTTTTCTTCCTTGTTTCTTGAGTTTTAACTTCATGTTAAATTTGGATTGTACTTCCAGGGTGGAGGGAGTATTGTCCAAAGATTCAGATTTTATGTATTGCTGTTTTCAAAGGTAGTTCTTAGCATCTTGTCTGTGAGTGGTTATAAGCACTCTTTTCTGTTCTGGATCAGGACCACAGGGTTCTTTTTCCTGTTAGTGTTTCTCTTTTCCCTGAAGCTGTGAGGTAGTTGGTCAATCCAAAAGAATCCTTCTCCAAATGTAAAGATACCCTGAGTCAATTAAATTGAATCCAAGGTCTTCTGTGGGATTGCTTGGCTCTCTATATACTTGACTGTGCTACAGTCTCACCTCAATGAGACAAACTTTTCTTGTCAGCTTTTTTAGTTATTGTGGGATAGGTAATAGTTTCATTCCATCCTTTCGTTGATTGTACTCCTCCACATTTCCATTTGAGGGTGCAGCTAGATGGTGCAGTGGATAGAACAGTGGCCCTGGAGTCAGAAGGACATGAGTTTAAATCCAATCTCACACACCCAGCTGTGTGATCTTGGGCAAGTCACTTAACCCTCAATGCTTTGCAAAAATAAAAATAAACAAAAAGCAATTCTTTTTGAAGTGTTACTTTAAAGTTGTTTGAAAGGGAATTTGGGAATGCTCAAATGAGTTTCTGTGTTTACTCTGCCATTTTTTCTCTGCCCCTATATCCCATCCTTCCAAGAGATCCCTTGTGAAAAAGAAAACATTTCTATGAAACGGAAATAATCAATCAAATATCATAGAGTCACAGTCAATATCATGTGAAGCTTAACTGTTTTCACATTAAAGAAGTGAGGAGTGGGGGGGGAGGGGGCAGCTAGAAATATGATATTCTACTAGATAAAAGAGCTAGAATATTAACCAAGAATAAACTACTCAGGAAAAAAATTGAATATAATTTTAGGAGAAAATGGACATTTAATGAAATAGTGAACTTTCAAGCAATTCTGTTTAAAGGGCATGAGTTAAATAGAACATTTGACATTTAAGCACAAGACTCAAGAAAGAGAAATCATGTAATTCCAAAGGAAAAAATATACTCATATATGCATGTATGGTTGTGTATAAAAGTATATGCACACACACACACAAATGAATTTACACATATATACACACAGTTAGTTGGATATAGAAACAGGAGAAATATGGGATAAAGTAAAGGAAGAAGATTATAAAAGAGGGCCGATCAAATGAGGCAGTGGTAATAAACAAAATGGACTTTTGAGGAGGTATAATAGAGAAAAAAAGAGAGAGATAGATGAGAGAGATAACAGAAAGACAGTGACAGAGAGAGAGAGAGAAACAAAGGAGAGACAGAAGAAAATAAGAGGGAGGAAAACATACAGGCAGGAATCATAACTTTAAATGTGAATGGGAGAACCTAATTCCAAATCGAAGCAGCAGAAAGAATTAGAAATCAGAATTTAATTATATGTTGGATTTAAAAGAGACACTTGAAACAGAAAGGTGCAAAAAGAGTGTCAAAAAATAGATGGAGCAGAATGTATTATGCTTCACTTGAAAGGGAAAAATACAGGAGAAGCAATTTTCCTTGGGCAAAAGAAAATCAAAAATAAATCTAATTAAAAGAGGTAATAAGGGAAACTGTATTTTGATAAAAATGCATTGTGAGCTTGCAGTTAGGTACTATAATGGATAAAACACTGGGAACTCTATATGGGAGCTCTGTATCAGGACAACTCATCTTTATGTGTTCAAATCCAACCTGAGACCTTTACTATCTGTGTGACCCTGGAGATATTGCTTGATCTTTTTTGCTTCAGTTCTTTTGCAAAATAAACTAAAGAAGGAAATTGGAAACTGTCCCAATACCCTTGCTGAGAAAACCTTAAATGGGGTCACAAAGAGTTAAATGCAACTGAAACAACCGAGCAACAACATCCAGCACAGACAATGTAAAAAGAGTCACAAAATTATTTCGTTTACTAGATAAAGGTCTCTTTTTTTATTTCAAATGAATGGGGAACTGAGCCTAATTTATAAAATGTAAAAGCCATTTTTTCCAATTGCTAAATTGTCAAGGGATATAAATAGGCCCTATTCAGAAGAGGAACTAAAAACTAAACATAGTCATGTGAAAAAGAAATCAAAATTGATTGGTAGAAGGATTGATGAAGGAAATTAATTTGGAGCTCACAGCATTTTAAAAAAATAATGGTAAAATACATAAATAATATTGAACATTTTAAAAAATAAACAATTGCAACTATTTCTTTAATATTTTTACCTTCAAATTTCAAGGGAATTGGTTTATCATCACTTCTCAATTTTATAAAAGATAAAATTAAAATTTGCTTAGGAAAGAATGGATTACCCCCTGTCCATTTCTTTTTCTATTGAGATCTATTAGTTTATCACAGACATTAAATGCTACCTACATAAAAAGCATTAATATGGATTAATCACTTTGCAGATTCTTTTCCTAAAATGAAAAAATTAAGCTTTCTATTTTACACTGTAAAAAATGAAAATGTATACAAGAAATATAACCAAAAATGACAAAAAATACTTGTCCTTTATGATGTTCACATAAAGGAGGCTAGCAATTTTAAGAACAAGATGGGAAAGTTAATAATTATTTGAGGAAATGACAATAAAAAATAAAATTAGGAAAAGCATTGAGGAAGATAAAACCAAAGGGAGACATCAATGGGATTAAATATGCACAAAAAATTAAAATAAATACATATATATATATATATATGCATATATCTTTGTGTATCTGTCAGCCCATCTGTCTTTCTGTCTGTCTGTCTGCCTGAATGTCTGCCTTTCCATCCATCTATCTATATCATTTTTAAATATTTCCCTAGAAGAATTATAACAGACCAAGCTCCTAATTTGGTAGATAAGAAAACTAAAACCCAGAATTATTAAGTGACTCACCCAGGGTGAATCAAACACAAATTATAAATCCAAGATTTGACCTTGGAACTTCTTCAAAAAGATCAATATTCCTTCCATTGCAAAATTTTGCCTTGACAAAAGAGTAAATACAAAGAGATGATTCCTGATAGTATATGTGACTAATTAAGACTTCAATACTAAGGATTTTTGTAATACTTTATGGTCGAAGATCTGATTAGTTTGTAGAATCTTGCACAATGTGGGGTAGGTAAAAACACACAAAACTGAATTTCTTGTGTTATTAATCAGAATTGAATCACTTATTTTTCATATTGGCAGTAAATTCTTAGACATTTGTTTTAAAGACATGTAACTTTGAAGTTTGAACTCAGAGGCATATATTTAGAATCTATTGTTTGTATACATGTAGTCTTGAATGAATATATGAATGAGTAAATGAATGAACAAGCCTTTCATAAATATTTATTATGTGCCAAGGGATGATTAATCCAAGGAGATAAAAAATACAAAATAAAGACTAGCTTTGATCTCAAGGATCTACTATTCTAAGGAGGAGAAACACAAATGAAAGTAGTTATACAAATATTCTCTTTAATTGAGACATTTCCTACCGTGCAAAGTAGGGCTATTGGCGAATAAATTGACAAAACTCTGGAAAGCATCATGCTTTTTGAACTATAAAGATTAGCAGTTCTGACTGGGGAAGAAAGTTGATATTCAGAACAGTTTTTCCTCAAAGTCCATTAATTGCTTGATTTTTGTTTTTCTTTATGTCTATTGGTGTGGTCTGTATAAATTTAAAGATTATTGAAAATCTTCATTTAAGTTTAGATGAGGAAAGGAAAAGCATGAGACTAAATAATCATTTTCCTATTTTTGTGCTGAACTTCACCTCTTTTTATTTCTTTGTTTTATTTAGCTCCTGTGTCTTCTAACTTATACATCTGACTTCCCCTGAAATTCTTTCAAGTCTAGTATTAAACCATACTTTATAATTAAAGCCCAACATATACATTTGATTAAGATTTTGCTTGCGTTTAAGAATCATAGAATTGAAGATTTAAATATTAGTATTTTATTTTTTAGGGGTTTTTTTTTTGGAAGGCAAACGGGCATAAGTGGCTTGCCCAAGGCCACACAGCTAGGTAATTAATTAAGCGTCTGAGACTGGATTTGAACCCAGGTACTCCTGACTCCAGGGCTGGTGCTTTATCCACTATGCCACCTAGCCGCCCCCATATTAGTAGTTTAGAAATGACAAATCAATTGCTTTATGTTACAAAAAAGTAAATGGAGAATCAGAATTATTAAGCAATTTGCTCATGTCTAACATCTGTTTATTGGCAGAGGCATGATCAAAAGTGCTCACATCTTTTCAATTGCATTAGAAACACAATGTTATCTTTTCTTGAAATTAAATTCACAGATTCATTCACCCACATGGTGCTGAAGTCTGCTCACCAACCTAAGGACTTAAAGAAAACCCTTTAGTCTATGAGAAATTTATAAGTTCCATTAACAAATTCAATTAAAATAAATTTTGAGATTAATGTTTCCTAACAGGCTATATCTACATGCATAGCTGGTTTGTTCATGTTGATACTTATAAGCTTGCATTTTATTTTTATCTCTTTTACTACCTGCATTTTAATGAGTTTTTCAGATAAGTACACTACTTTATGTTAAAGTATATCAACATTGACTATTTAATGGGTTGGAGCAAAAGGTTAGAATGTCTTTGAAGCAATAAAATTGCTATTCCTGACTTTTAGAGAAAAGTCTTATATGTTTTTATTTAGTAAAAACTGAAATAAATCTTTCACTCAAAAGTACTGAAAGAATTCTACCTCAAAACAATTTCAAAGAAGTAGATTAAATGAAACCTTTAAATCTACTTAAGAAAGTAAGTAATTTTTAACAAAAGAAGAATTTTTAAATATTATGAAAAACAGGTACGAGATTATTTTCTTGTGATAAGTCATAATAAATTAGAACAAAAGTTCTTAAACTTTAGTCCATTTCAATATATTTGGTTTCCTATATATATTTTGCTTTATGCATGTAACACATACTGACAAGTTTCATCTCAGTAAATATTAATAATTAATAATAATGACAACAGCCATGAATTATTTATAAGTTTGCAAAATGTTTTATATATGTGTGTGTATATGTGTGTATGTATATATATATATATGTATATATATATATATATATATATATATATATTATGTTACCTCATTTCATACTCCAAGCAATCCTGTAGATTGTATGCTTTTATTATTCTCATTTTACAAATTACAAAAATAAGGCATGATCACAGTGAAATAGGTTTTGAACTCAGTCCTTCCTGGTCCCATGTCTAATGTCTAATACAAAACACACACACACACACACACACACACACACACACACACACATACACACATATACAGACACACACAGACACACACAAACAATCTTTAGTCCATGACTACCTGGGTGGAGCCAAGAGGGTAGTGAGAATCTAGGAAACACCCAAAGATTATCGGAAAACAACTTTAAATGTAACCTCTGAACAAACCCCAAAGTAACAGAACTTACTAAAAAGAAGAAACTTCAGGAAAGGTCTTTCTCCACATATAAAATGGGAATGCAGCCTGCCTTAGGAGGGAGAGCTAAGAAGTCAGCAGGAGGATTGTAGTCACAGCACAGCTTAGTCCTGGCAAGGCAGCAATGAGGGTCCCAACCTCAGCAAGGAAGGCATAGTTCAAGTCCATGAATGCTGACAGAGCAGGTAGGTTGTGCTACTGTAATACAGGGTACAAAGTACAATCACCTGAGATACCAAAGCAAAAAGCTAGGGACCAGACCTCTAGCCCCCAGCACTAAAAATTTGGAATTGTACCCCATATGTCCAAGAGTGGAGCCAAACTTTCAAAATAAGAAAAGAAGTCCAAAAAATACTAATAGGAAGTTACTATGCAGATAAAAAAGATAAAAGAGGAAAACAGTGGCAAAATACCAACACATGAAGCCTCAAAGAGTTTGAATTGATCACAAATCCAAAAAGACCTTTTGCAAGATCTCAAAAGGAATTCTTAAAAATCAAAGAAGAGAAGAACAAGAAAAATTGAGAAAAGAAATGAGTCATCCAGGACAGTTCTGAAGAAAGAAGAAAAGAAAAAAAATACCTTTAAAAGTAAAATTGGAAAAAGGAAAAAGAAATCTACCTCTTTAAAAGTAATATTGACCAAGTAGAAAAGGAAAAGTATTTCTCTTAGAGTAAAATTAACCAATTGGAAAAAGAAAATACCTCATCTGAAAGTAAAGCTAAAGAATTGGAAAAGGAAACATAGAAGCTGGCTGAAGAAAATAAAACACAAAAACTAGAATTTGACAAATGGCACCCAATGACACCATGAGGCACCTAAATTCCAGCAAAAAAAAAAAATAAAATGAAAAGGCTGAAAAAAAAATAGAAGAAATTGTAAAATATCTCTGAGGAAAATACGACTGACTAGAAAATTTGGCAAATTATTTGTATGTCTGAAAGTCATGATCAGACAAAGAGTGTAGATAATATCTTTCAGTAAATTATCATGGGAAATTACCTTAATATCCTATAACAAATAGGTAAAATAATTTTCTGGGTTTTCTTATTGGCAAGGCAATGGGGTTAAGTGACTTGCCCAAGGTCACATAGCGAGGTAATTATTAAGTGTCTGAGGCTGGATTTTAACTCAGGTCCTCCTGATTCCAGGCTGGTGCTCTATATACTGTGCCACCTAGCTACCCAGATAAAATAATTCTTGAAATAATACATTTACCTTCCCCCCAAAAGCAACCACAAAATAAAAACTGCAAGAAATATTATGGCCAAATTTCAGAACTAACAACCACATAAAATTCAACATATTCTTTCAAAGGAAAGATAAGCAGAGGAATTTCAAACTTACCTGATAAAAAGACAAGAACTGAACAGAAAATTAGGTCTTCAAAAATAAGACTTAATAGATTCATAAAAAGATTAAATGAAAAGAAAAAATCAATAATATTAAACTATTTACATCCCTCCATAGGAAGACTATACTTGTAACTCTTGAGAATTGAATTTCTCTTAGGACAGTTGAACGGAGTATACTTAGAGTGTGTAAGAATAAGAATATAGCTGGTTTTGTCATAGCCTATAATCAGTTCAGGCTGAAATGGCTACAAGATTTAAACATAAAAGATGATAACATAAATCAGTTAGTAGAACAAGGAATACTCTATTTGTTAGATCTATGGAGAAGGCAGGAGTTTACCACCAATACAAGATATAGAGAACATTATAAATTGTCAAATTTATAATTGTTATTTAATTCAATTAAAAAGATTTTGCAAAAATAAATTCAATGCAAGTAAAATTAGAAGGACATAAGAAAACTAGGAACAATTTTCATAACTAGTGTTTCTGCTAAAGGACTCATCTAAAATAAATAAATTTAGATAAAGAAATTAAAACTATTTAAATCATGTGAAAAATGACCCAAATTGTTATTGATTAGAGAAATGCAAAATAAAACAACCCTGTGTTACCACTTCACACTTATCAGATTTCCAATGCTGACAAAAAAGGAAAATGATCAGTGTTGGAGAAAATATGGGAAAAATGGGACACTAATGAACTATTTACTAAAAAGTCAATAAAACTGTACAAACCCTTTGATCCAGCAGTACTGTAGAAGGAGAAATATTTGGAAAATCTTTGTCTGGTCTTCTCTGTAATATTAATGATTATCTGTGTTTGTCTGATACTATCTTTAGACCTCTGAGTTTCTCACCATTGTTCAGACTAATTCTTTTTTGAAATGTAAATTTGCTAAGATAACAGCAGCAATTACAACCCTTTGCCCCTACCCTTTCTTGATCTGTCTGAAATGTAGCCTATACAGGATATATGCCAGATTCTATTCATGTCCAGTGGAGTCACTCACTGACCCTTCCCCTGACCTCTCCCAGCACAGAAGTTGTGCTAGATCCCTATAAAGTTTCTGCACACTCTGTCCTCTGTATTGGATCCCTGTTGATTTCACAACTATTTCCCTCCCCTTTTCCTCCTTCTTAATTTTCTTCAATATCCTTACCATCCCAGTTTGTAGGTGTTTCTTCTTTGCTTAAACTTTAAAATCCTCTTAAAAATTCATTTTCTTTACCTTGCTGCCTCCCTAAAGAATTCTGTGAATTAACTTGTAACTCTCTACACTAAGGAGTGTATTGTAATTTAGTGACTTTTCTTACATTCAGGCATCAAAGAACTTTGTGATTTTTTTCATCAATAAATAGACCCTCCCACCCAGAGATCCTTGTAAAACTCCTCCCCCAAGTAATTCTCCAGACTTCAATGCTACTAGGTCTATATCCCAAAGGCAAAAATGAAAAAGAAAGACCCATATGTACAAAAGTATTTGTAGTAGCTCGTTTATGGAGTGACAAAAATTTGGAAATTGGTGGATATCTTTCATTTGGGGATGGCTGAACATTTATGATATATGAATGTGATGGAGTACTATTGTTCTATAAGAAATCATAAGTAGGTGGACTTCCCAAAAAGCCTAGAAAGAGTTGCATGAAGTGATGCTGAATGGACTTAGCACTTCTCAACAGTTCAGTGATCAAGGACAATCCTAAGAGAACTGTTATCTAAAATGCTGTCCACATCCAAAAAAACACCAAACAAACAATGTACAAAAAAATAGCCAAATTAAATCCAAAAAAAAAAAAAAAAAGCAAAACTATGGAGTCCAAATGCAGAGTAAAGGACACAATGTTTACTTTTTAAAACATTTTTTGTTTTTTCTTTCTCATGCCCCCACCCCCTTTGTTCTAGTATTTCTTTCACAACATGATCAATATTAAAATTAATAGAGCAAGTAGGTGGCAGACCTGGAGTCTGAGTAACCTAAGTTCAATTCTGGTTCCAGAAACTTGATATTTACAAATTGTGTGACCTTAGGTAGGTTTCTTAACTCTGTTTATCTCACACCTAAGGCCTTCTCTAGTCAGCTTGATCCAAATGCAGCCAATGGACTCTGGAATAGAAAATTTGACTGGTGACTTAGCATAACACTTCCTCAATCAAATTCAATTCATGTGCATATCATAACATCACTTCCCTGATATCATGATCTTCTAGAAGGAAGAACAAACAACAGTCACAAAAATTTCGTAAATATCTTAAATATATTTATACATGTTCAATTTATTTCAGATTGCTTGCTGTCATGGGGAGGACAGAGGGCAGTGACAGAGGTAGATGTAGAACTCAAAAGCTTGGAAAAGGATGAATGCTGAAGGGCATCTTTATATGTAGTAGGCAAAATTTTTTTAAAAAATTAAAAAACTTTTCGTATAGAGTGTTGAAATAAAAAAGATTCCTATAATAGTAATAAGAATCATTTATCAAATTATGCATTTTAATATAATTTTTAAGAGCAGAAATGTATCATAGGTAGCACATTTTAAGAAAAGCATCAAGTATTATTGTGAATATCATTTTATGTTATTTTTATAGTCTTAGAGGATTGAGGTTCTATTATGTGACAAACTATCTTTTTATATCTCCTATATTGCTCATTTTCTCTTCCCAGTCCCCTAATAGAATCCATTTCATTAACTGTCCTCAATTCATGAAAATGCAGCTATACTAATGTGCTGCAGATAGGAGGGAAATTTCCCTCAATCATTGCCATGAAAAAGGTCGACTTCTTTTTCAATCTTAAATAGGAACCATGGCTTATCTATCATTTGTTTGCTTAGAATATCAGTGTTTAGAAGAGTTCATCACTTAGATCGACTTTAACTAAATACCCTAGACAATGTAACCAGAGGTTAAGAGTCTACCCTCTTCTCTTTTCCAAAAAAATCTAGCTCCAATCTAACTTTCTTCAAATCACATTAATTCCTCTAAAACTGTATTCATTATCATCAATTTGATTTAATTGTCCTCATCTATATATCATCTATCCATGCCATTTGTTTCCTTTCTATATATTTTATACTTTATACCACCCTCATCCCCCCACCCTCTGTCCCACCCCAATCACATTTCCTAAACTATTTTAACTCTTCTTTAACTTGAATTCTAATCGACTTGCAAAGGACCACTGGTATGTTAACCAATTTTGGGTATCAAAAGTCCTTCTGATTCTCTGGTTGTTTTGCTATTTTTGTCTAGTTGAATTGTGAAAAGGGAAGGCACTATTATATTGAAACAGCTAGTACAAATAACATAGAGCTCATGTTCACATTTCTAATAAGTAATAGGAGTTAGTAATAAAAACATTATAATAACAATAAAATTGTATCTTTGATATAAAGAAATGTTTGTTCATTTGAATTATCATGTATATATTGGTAAGATGCAATATAGATTCACATAAGACTTAGTCTGATAAACTAGAAAAAAAAATCTCTGAAAGTCAATTGGTTGGAGATATACACACACTATGGTGCAAATGTCATGTCCTGGCAGGAATGATAAAATAAAATGGCATTGAATTTATTTAAGCCAATTGGATATAAATGTGTGAATGAACAGACGGCAACATTAGACACTTTCACTACCATATGTGATGCTGCAGTGTGAGACTGGATGAAATGAAAAATAAAAAAATGGCAAAGTTAATATAATTTGACTTTTTTAACATGAGTATAAATAATAATTTTAAAGATTTTTGTATAGTGAAAATGGTATAAAGAAGATGTGTGTGTGTGTGTGTGTGTGTGTGTGTGTGTGTGTGTGTGTGTTTGGCTTTCTAATTTCTGATTCTAGGCATGAATCTTTTAAAGTAAATAATTCTATGAAAATTTACATTTAAGATGAAAATATTTTATACAAAGCTGTCACAAGCTTTTATATGACTTCAGTGCCTGTAGGAGATTTAATAATTTAGTAATTCCCCAAATGAAATGTTTTCAAAAATGTAATTTGATCAATGATAGAAATCTATCTCAGTGAATATATAATTCTCTTTATTAAATCAAAAACATTGTACCAAAAAAAAATAAAATCGTGTGGGGGTAATGAAAAAATCCATGTTTGTGAACTAGATATTGAAGGAGGAATGTTATTTTTTTATCTTCATTTTACAGATGAAGAGGTTGAGACTCATATCAGTTAAAGTTGCATATTCCGTAAGTGGCAAAGCTGAGATTTAAACAAAAACATTTTGACTATGTACAAATCAGTCTGTCAACAAAATTCTTATAATGTGTTAAGGGCAGCTAGGTGGTACAGTGGATAGAGCACTCACATTGGAATCAGGAGGACCAAGGGTTTGAATCTAGCCTCAGATAACTGACACTAACTAGCTATGTGACCCTGGGCAACTCACTTCACCCTGATTGCCTCACATCCAGGGCCATCTCCAGGTGTCCTGATTCATATCTGGTCACTGGATCCAAATATCTCTGGAGGAGAAAGTGAGGTTGGTGATTAAATACAGCACCACTTCACTCAAATCCAATTCAAGTGCTTGTCATGGCACCACCTCCCTGATGTCAGTGTCTTTAAGAATGAAGGACAAACATCCTCACCATCCTCCTCCTCATCATCATCATCTTCATCATCATCACCACCACCATCATTATTATTATTATTATTATTTTGTTAGGTACTATACCATACACTAGGATACAGAAACAAGCAAAAAGAAAGCCCCTACTTTTAAAGTGCTTACATTCTAATGTATGAAGATAAGACATAAAAAATCTGGGGAGTAAAGGAAGTTACTAAGTCAAATTGAGAGATTCATTGATGGCTGGTCTAAGTCCTTTCCCTAAAAATGAGGTCCTAAAAATAGCTCAATAATGATATAAAGGTCCTACAAGTGTTTTTTTGTTTGTTTTGTTTTTGGTTTGTTTGTTTGTATTTCCTCTGGGGGAGGGATGGGAGGAGAATGAAGGATGGAGAAATTATAGCAAGTTTCTTAATTATAGTTAAGTTACTCCAGAGATCATAATGAAAGGGATAGGTGACTTTAGTATAGGACACTGATGGGATAATTTTCAAAAGGAATAAAGGAAGGGACAGAGTGAGCAAGAAAGAATAGTGTTTGTACAATGCAAAGAAGAAATGAGAAGGGAAGAATATGCAGAAATGAGAGAATGTTAATCACTGATGAATGAGTTCAGCCATCTTTATGAATAACTGAAGACATGTCCATTGAGGGACAGAAGTGAATAGGCTGTTCAAACCCTTTGTTCAGTTTCAACCTTGTGGGAAGTGATACTGAGTTCCAGAAAGCCCAGGGTATTGGGAAGAGGTAGGGAGAGAGTGGGACTTATCAGGATAATTAGAGTCCCAACACTGAAGAAGTAGGTCATGTTGAAGGTAGAGACTGTAGACTTGGAGCCCAGTCTGAAACTTGAAACCCTGGGAAGTTTCAGGAGCAAACATGTAACAGAAAGGCTAGGGATATTTAGATTAATGCAGTCAAGATTCAAAGTAAATATTATCATTACCTAATAAATTTTGTGTCTTTGCTGTTCCCAAGACTAGAGACCCTTAACTTTTTTTTCTGATTGCATATATGATCAACTTCTCTGGTGAAGCCTATGTCCTTTTTAGAATAAAGATAGACAGACAGACAGACAGACAGACAGACAGACAGACAGATAGATAGATAGATAGATATTTAAAAGCAGTTAAAGTAGTCAAATTTCAGTTATGTGATAATTTATTTTTGAAAAATTGACTTATTCTTAGTGGAAGTATTGGGGGTTATGCATTTGGTTTCTTTATGTGATCTTAAAAAGACCACAGCCATTTTTGTGATTTAAAGTTTACATATAATTGAAAAGTCCAGTCTCTTTAACTTAAAACTCCACGCAGAATTCCTGGAAGAATAATTGGCATAAGTTGTATTTTTTTTTTTATTTTTGCACGGCACTGGGGTTAAAGTGATTTTCCCAATGTCATGCAGCCAAATTTGAACTCAGGTCCACCTGGGTCCAGGGCCTGTACCCTATCTACTATGCCACATAGCTGCCCTATTCAAGTTGTTATCATATCCTTGCCTCCAAACGTGATTCTTAAATATTCTCTCTGGCTATGTTGCTCTGTCTCTATCTCTGGATGTCCATCTGTCTGTCTGTCTCTTTCTTTCATCTTTCTTTCTTTCTTTCTTCCTTTCTTTCTTTCTTTCTTTCTTTCTTTCTTTCTTCCTTCCTTCCTTTCTTTCTTTCTTTCTTTCTTTCTTTCTTTCTTTCTTTCTTTCTTTCTTTCTTTCCTTGCTTCCTTCCTTCCTTCCTTCCTTCCTACCTTTCCTCCTTTCCTTCCTTCTTTCCTTTCTTCTTTTCCTTCTTTTCATCCTTCCTTTTCTTCTTTCCTTCCTTCTTTCTCTTTTCCTTTCTTTCTTTCTTTCTTTCTTTCTTTCCTTTCTTTCTTTCTTTTTTTCTTTCTTTCTTTCTTTCTTTCTTTCTTTCTTTCTTTCTTTCTTTCTTTCTTTTTTATCTCCTCACTCTCTCTCATACATGCACACAAACACACACACATCATGCGCATACATTGTATAATTCAACATTATGTGACTTTTTTCTCCTCTCAGACATTAAAAAAGGCAATCATACTCATCTTACATATTTTGGAAGATGAACAATTGGAAACTTTGAAGCAATTGACAGATAGGAAGGATGACTGATCTAACATATAATTTAAAAACTCCTAAGCCTATTATCAAAGCTGACCTCAGACACTTACTGACTTTGTGACCTTGGATAAAACACCTAAACTCTGTGTGTCGAGGAAGCTGCTAGTTGACAGAGTTAAGGGATTGGAATCAGGAAAGCTTGAGTTCAAATATGGCCTTAGACACTTATTAGTTGTGTGACAAGGCTAGATATTTAATCATTATTTGCCTTAATTTGACTTACTTAATAATTAAATCACTCTAATATCTTTGCTTAGAAATCTCATAGACAATATGGTCCACAGGATCATGATGTGTCAGATACAGCTAAATGACTGAAAAAAGGCTGACTATTTGCATTGATACTAGGCACCCTGTTATCAAATGGAGTTCTGAAGAACCAGGAATGGAAGTGCTTGAAAGATCCCCTTTTGTGTTATGCTTTTGCTTCTTTTCCTTCAATTTGTTCTTCTGAAAAAATGATTGTCTATTTATCTCCTTGTTATTTGTCATGGGTTGTTGAATCTCCTAGTAGGTTTTACAGTTTCTCTGCTACATTATTCCTTCCAATATATTTTTTCTAGCAGTCATGAAGCTGCATAGTTCTTGTATGTTTAGACCTAACCATCTGACTCTTTTCCTTGAGCTCTAACAATTACTCATTGAATCTAAAAAAAGTATAAATGACTCTATTTAGCTTTTTAAAGTACTATGCAACCTGATCCCAAACTTTATCTAATTCACTGAATATGAACTCTTTCTCATGTAATTACTCTGCCATCTAGTCAAACATTTCTTATTTCTTTGCTTAAGAGCCTGAATATCCAACCCCCATGCTTCTTTACTGGCTATCTACAATTATTTCTGAAATGTACACTTTTTCCTTCTCTGACTCATAAATTCCCTCTATTTAAGATATAGCTCAGGCAATGTCTACATAAAATCTTTCCTGATCTCCCTAACTGGTAGTGTTCTCTCTGCTATAATGCTTTGATCTTCCCTACTTTTTGCTTGTTTAGAGTCATATACAGCCTTTCATATACCTATCTATATAGACACCTAATGTGTATTATAATATGCAATATGTATTACATTAATCATATATTTATATTTACATATTTTATGAGTTTATTTTCTCTCCCATTGAACTGCAAACTCATTCTGACTAAATACAATTTCATTCTTTGTTTTTATATTATTACCTAGCACAGAGTCTGGTATGTATGATTTGCTTAATAACAACAAGATCTCTTTTGGACTGTAGAGTGCAGATTGTATAGTTTCATATAATTTTTCTAAGGTAAAGACAAAGCAAAGAGCATTGTCTGAGAAAGACAACCAATGTAACTATACATACTTAGACTTTCTAACTCTATATCTTCCTCTTTTCTTGCATCATGTTGGAACCTACCAGAATTTTCTTGGTCAAGAGTAAATTTTGATATCATTAAAAGTTATAGAACAGAGCTAAACTTGCCCATCAATTGGGGAATGATTAACAAGTTATGTTACATTTATACTGTGGAATATTATTGTTCTATAAGAAATCATAAATGGTTGGACTCTAGAGAAGCATGGAATGAGTTACAGCAACTTCTTGTCACCTCTTACCTCATCACTTTTCATACCATATTTCCCCCATACTGACACCCACTTAATATTCTTCCATCTAATGAAACTTACTTCTTTGTTAGTCCAGGAAAGACTTTCCAAACCTAACACTCTATATACACTTAGGAATAAGAATTTAGTGTTTCTCTAGGGACCCTTCATGCCAATGCAAGTGGAGGTAGGGAGAATAAGATCAGAGAAGATAATATTTGTGTAATTTTTTCTGTAACCCAATTAAAAGTAAATTCCTTAAGGCAGTGACTTATTTGTCTTTTCATTTAATCACTAGTGCAGAGTATAGTGTCTGGCACACTGGAGACATAGAGTAAAAGGCCGGTTGGAACTTAAGAGTTTCAAGAGAGTCATTTAATTTCTTTTAATGCTACACTTTAGGGGTTATATTATAGAGAGTAAATCAAGTCAAATCCTGCCAGCATACATAGACAAAAAAATTATATCACTTTGAAAAATCAGAAATAAGAGCATGGCTAGGTAGAAGTCTACTCAGTAACCATTGAAGAGATTTGGAAATTTCAAGAGAAAACTTTCTTCAAGATGAGATTGTGTTTCTTGGCATTAACTTCCACTAAGGCTAAGTTTATTGGGTAGATAGAAGGTTCAAAGAAAGGATGGATCATTATCAAGATGGAAAGAATATGAGAAAGGACAGCTAGGTGGCACAGTGGATAGATCAATAGTCCTGGAGTCAGGAGAAGCTGAGTTCAAATCTGATCTCAGACACTTAATAATTAACTAGTTGTATAACCTTGGGCAAGTCACTTAACCCCACTGCATTGCAAAAAATAAAAGAAAAAATATGAGAAATATATCAAGAAACAGGAATGGTTTTCAAATAGCACTTGTCATTTTCACTTTTGATTTTCTTAAAAGATTTATTTATGTAGTGGTATGCAGTAGGAAATGATAAATAGAAGGAATTAAGAGAAATGAAAGCATTAAAAATCAAAGTGGAGTGATATAATTAGAACTAAAATCAAAATGTACACTATGATTACAACAATGTCAATGAAAATAATACTAAAGGGAAACCAAACTCTGATTAACTGATTCAAGTAAAGCAAGAAGAAACAAGATGGTGATGATAGTGGAGAGCAATTAAACAAACATATTTCCATCCTCACCGAAGAAAGAGAAAAAGGTGAAACATTTACATGATATAATTCTGATCTTTTATAAGTTCTTCACTAATCTTTTACATAGAGGGGTTTTAAGTCAAACAAGTTTTCTCTTCCAAGAATGACTGTTATGGCATTCTTAAAGAATGATAAACTATTTAAACAGAATAAAGGCAATAGGAAACTTGGAAAGTTAAGGGAGTCACATAAAAACAAATCTATACCAATAATTATATTTTGAAATATATTTGCAATTTGACATTTTATTATTGGTTTGAACTTAAAGACAAAATTTAGTAACAAGTCCAGATTAATTAAGTGACAAGTTTTGATTATCATAAGAATAAATCATTCTTTTTTTCACTTGATTTTACCACCTTTTGAGATTATGCAACTTTTCCCCCCATAAATAAAAAAGAATCCCAGCATATGAACATTGAAATCAAGCTGACAAGTTTGCTGAGTGCCATTAATTTTATCAAGAGCAAAATTATTTTAATTATGGTATGTTTCTACCAACTAAATTAAGTATCTTACACTCCCAATCAATTCCTTTCAACATGATTGCTCTACGCAAAAGCAGGGTATTAATTAGAATTAATTAGGAAAAAAACTTATTCAAAAACAATTGGTCTACATTGTAAAACTTGAAGAATATCTGACAAGCCCTGTTTCTTCTTAACATCATTACCTATGTTCATTATATGTATTATTAGAGATGAGAGGAAACACTGTCAGATTAGATAATGAGTTGTAAAATGAAATAAGACAAAACAAATCATGATTGAAAAAGAATAATAAAAGATGTTAGCAAATAATATCTCTCTTATCCTCAGTCTTTGAACAATTTGTTAGTAGTGTGTGTAGTTATCATAAATAGAAATTATTTTTATAAATTTTGTTTAAAATTATATGTCATCAATTTTAGACTATAACACTACTGCAATATTAATAGGTGATGAAGTTTTCCCAATAGCTGAAAGGAAAAGTAGAAAGGGAAAGAAATACCCAATTTAATGCATAACTCCTGGAAATAGTAGGGAGAAATAAAATTGATTTTTTAAAAAATATTTATTGAGAAATGCAAAAAAATCACCCAGCTGTGTGACTTGGGAAAGTCACTTAAACACAGTGTCTTGCAAAACCCAATAAAAAAATACCATCATAAAGAATAAAAAGTTTATTAAGATGAATATGCAGAAGAAATAAATAAGAAAAATCTTAAAATCTATTGATAATCATGATCATGTGCTTATTAATCTAGAGCTACATCTACTGAATTGTGAAGTCTATTCTGCCATAAGATTCATTGCTATTAATAAGGCTAGTGAAGCCCAGCAAATTCTAATAGAACTATTTCGAATTCTAAAATATGGTAAGGTTAAAATCTTCTCACTATGACAGCAAATTTGGAAAACTCAACAGTGACCATTGTATTGGAAAAATTCAGTTTACATCCCAATTCTGAAGAAAGAAAATGACAAAGAATGTTCAAGTTTTCAAATGATTGATCTCATTTCACATGAAAACAAGAATATGCTGAAGATTTCATAAAGCCTAGCCTACAAAACATGGGTTTCAATAACAAAGAACAGTGAATTAACAGAAGAACAAACTGAAAATAATAAAAATCTAGAATTAAGGTTGTCAGAAGAAATATCAACAATTTTAGATATAAGGAGGCAGAATTTAAAGAAAAATTAAGAATTCTCTTGATGAAAATGAAAGAGAAGACTGTAAAAACCAGCTAGAATTTTAACATAAAAAAACCAAGGTCATGGCAACTGTCTGTTAATTAGAAAAGATATGAAAATTGGGTCAGATGTTAAATTATTTGCTGAAAGATTACTGCAGACAGAGTCTGTAGTCATGAAATTAAAATATGGTTGCTCCTTAGAAGTTATTCCAAATCTGAACAGCATACTAAAGAGCAAAGATATCACCTCGCTCACAAAGGTCTTTATAATCAAAGCTGTGACTTTTCTAGTAGCAATATAGGACTGTGAGTGTTTTATATGGAAAGCTGAGCCCCACAAAGTTGATGCTGTCAAATTGTGGTGCTATAGAAGAATTGTAAGATTCTTTTAATAAAAACAACATCAAATCATTCAATACCTATGGAAATTAAGTTAGTGGAAAGTCAGATACTAAATGTAAATATTAAATATTTTGGACATATAAAGATGGAATTGCCTGGGGGAAAAACCCTTATGTTGGGAAAGATTTAAGGCAAAAAGAGAAAGGGGAAAACAGTAAGTGAGATAATATCATGGAAACAATGAGTATGAAATTTGATAGATAGTGAAGGAATAAAGAAGAGTTAGACACAACTGAAAAACTCAACAACAAAAATACAATTAATTGCACTAAAACAGGAAATAAGGTTATTTTTATTGTTTTCTATATAAATTCTTTAATTATATTTTTGCAGTAATATAATCAAACTAAATAAGTAATTCTCTGATCATAATAAAATTAAATATACTTTTATGTCTCAGCTTTTTTGCTCCAAACATTTGAGTACTGAACTTTTACATTGATTTAGAAGTCTTCATCTATTTATTAAATGTATATCTGATGGGAATTATATTTTTGATCTCATTGCCATTTTGACAAATTTCAAGTTGAAATAATCTTTTCAACAGTGACTTCAAAGTTTTAGTGTTTTCAAATTATATTCTATAACTACTATGAACATCTTCTAATGAAGATGAGATAGTTTTAGGATGTGATGTTTTCCAATACTTGATCTCTTCCTACTTTGAAGATTTCTTAATTCAATAGAGTTTAGTACTGATTTGTTTTCCAGATATTAGATGATCTTTAATCTTTTCATTTCAATCAGATTTTCCATTTTTTTAGGCCATGATCAACATATAACTGGTTTGATTTTTGTGTCTTAGAGTTATTCAACTCATACAATAATTGCTCAAATAATAATATTTAGATAGAAACATATTTGCTAAACAATGGGATAAAATATGTGTATGTATGTCTGTATTTAATGTGATCTAATATCACATTATGCTATCACTAACACAATTTCATAATTTACTTGCTCTTGCTTTAAATATTATGTGGTGAGCAGATTCCAATTCCAGGAGCCAAGATGGTAAAGTAAATTGTAAATAGATTCAAATCTCCCATATTTACCTACAATTTGTCATAAAATAGCAACTCAGAAGGAATCCTAGACAACTAGAATAACCAGCAAATGGATAGGTGGGAAAATGTATCTTTTAGCCCAGAATACTTGGAGAAACTGAGGGAAAGCTTCATTATACTCAAGTTTAGAGACATCAGGGGAGATCAATCCAGGACAGAGGGAACTGGTTGAAAAATTCAAAAAAGGTGTTTAAAATCATAAAAGCAAGATAATAAAAATTGGAAAAAGCCAACAGCTGCTAATAAAGTAGAATTGATCAAATGGGAAGGAGATACAAAAAATGATTGACAAGGGGACTTCAAGCCAAGATGGTGGAGAGAAGCCAGTCACTGTGCTAAGGTCTCCTGATCTTTCCTCACATATAATATGAAACAAATCTCTTAACATAAATTTGATCTATAAAACCCAGAAAGTTGGGAGAAGAATATCTACCTCAAGGTTTGTCTTTAGGTATCATCTGTCAGTTGGGCACACAGAGCAGAGGCCCTGCTGGGGTGGGGTAAGAGCTGGACTAACCTAGGATCAACCACAGAGTCTGGGTCCAAGAGCAAGATGAAGCATGGAGGTTTGGCTATGGGACTGATGGTCTGGAGCACTCCAACAGGACTGGAGGGTGAGTTGCAGTGAAGAGAGTTGCAGACATCAATCCACTGGGCTCCGCTGATCTGGAGGACCTCAGACTCCATGCATTCTTTTGAGGAGAATCCTCTTCCCAGAGCTAACACAGTAACAGCCCATCCCCACCTGCAGGTTCAGGCCTGGGCAGCAGAGCTCCCTCAACTGGATATGGAAAGTAATGAGGGCATAGTCCACATTGATCAAGTATAAAAGAATCCAGCAACCATCCCTCCCCAACCCAGGCCAAGGGAATGCACCTCAAAGCAAGGTCACAGACACTCCAGAGAACACAATCATCACCTCCTACTGGATGGTCCACTTGGAGTTATTAAACTCAGTGAATAAAGCCTCTAGGGGTAGCAACATAAATCTTCTGTGAACCAACCCCTCCCCCAACACAAGATCTCAGGAAAATTAAGAAAGGCCAGCAGAAAGGGGGGTCCATAAAAAAACTACCTAGAAAGCAAATACTCTAACACGGAGAGATCTAGAACCTCTGATTAGAATATGATTTGTTCTCCATTCCAGAAAGATTTTCCATGAAGAAATCAGGAAGGAGTTTAAAAATCAATTGGAAAATTTGGGACAGAAAATTAACACCTTGCAACAAGAAAATAAATCCTTGGAAAATATAATTGTAAAAATGCAAAAAGAAAATAATTTTCTCAAAACCTCAAGTGGTCAAATGGAAAACTTTTTCAAAAATAGAAGTGACCAATTGGAAAAGCAGTTGCAAAAGGTAAATGAATAAATTCTTCTAAAAGAAAAAGAATGGAGTCTATGGAAACTAATGACTTCATGAGACAACAAGAGTCTGTTAAACAAAACCAAAAATTAAAAAAAAGAAGAAAATGTCAAATATTTCATTGGCAAAACTACTGACCTAGAGAATAAAAGTAGGAGGAAAACTTAAGAATCATTGTATTCCCTGAAAACATTGAAGAGAAACAAAGCCTGGTCTTGATATTACAGCATTTAGTGATGGAAAATTGCCCCAACATCATGGAACCAGTAGGCAAAATTGCTATTGAAAGAATATATCAATCCCCTCTAGAAAGGGATCCAAAAATGAAAATACCAAGGAATATTGTGGACAAATTCAAGAACTATTGCATAAAAGAGAAAATCCTGCAAGCAGCCAGAAAGAAACATCTAGATACTAAGAAGCCACACTAAAAATTACACAGGAACTGGCAGCATCAACATGAAGGGTTTAACGGGCCTGGAATGTGATATTCTGCTCTCCAATAAGATGAAACTGGCTATATTCCCTTCATGGGAGAAAAACTCTAATAACTCTTGAGAATTGTAACTCTATTAGAGAGAATATATTTAGCCAGAAGTGATGAACCCTCATGACTTTTTCTGTGAATCTGAAAGAATTATTTAAAAACAATATCTCATGAAAAAGGTAGACAGTAAAGAGACAGGAGAATGAAGGACATTGAATGGGGTAAATCTCATTACATTAAGAGGTACAGAGGATCTACTGCAAAAGAGAGAAAGAAGGGAGGAAGTGAGAACTGCCTGAATCTTACTCTCATCAGATTTGGCTTAAAAGTTAACATACACACACTCAGTTAAGTAACTTATCTTACCTTTCATGTACTAAAAGGTGAACTAATAGAAGGAAGGGAAGGAAGGAGTGGCAATGGGAAATGGAGAAAAAGGGTAGGGCAGTTGAATATAGGAGGGCAAACACATTGAAGTTGTGGTATTAAGAAACAAAATACTGAGGAATAAAATTAAAAATAAATAAATAAAGTTTTAAAAAAGATGGATTGAGGAATACCACTCCTTAAACAGTGTAATTAACTAAAGAGAAAAGTAATCATAAATGTTACTTGAGAGAAAAACTCCTTAAAATTCAGAATTTTGCAATTAGAAGCTAATGAATCTATGAGGTATCAGAATCCATCAAACATACAACCTACCCAGAGTTACAGAAAAGGAAATAAAATTCTTAACCCCATTTCAGAAAAAGATATTTTAGAAAACATCAACAAACTCCCTAAGACAAAGTCTCCAAGTCCAGATGGATTTACAAGTGAAGTCTACTTAACATTTAAGAAACAATCAATTCTATTCTAAATACACTATTTTAAAAATAGGAGAAAAGGGAGGTCTATCAAATTCCTTTGATGACACCAATATGGTCCTATTATCTAAATCAGGAAGAACCAAAACAAACAAATAAAATTATAGATAAATTACCTTAATGAACTTGATGCAAAAATCTTAAAATATTAGCAAAAAGACCACAGCAAGTTATTATTAGGACAATACCCCATGATAAGTAAGGATTTTTAACAGGTAGGCAGTGATGGTTTAACAATAGGAAAATACTCAACATAACTAAACATATTAATAATAAAACTAGCAGAAAATTATGATTATCTCAATTGATATTGAAAAAGCCTTTGATTAAAATACAATACCCATTACTTTTAAAAACACTAGAAAGTATAGGAAGAAATGGAGTTTTCCTTAAAATAATAAGCAGTGTATCTAAAACCATCATCAAATATTACATGTAATGGGGGAAAATGGAGTATTTCCAATAAGATCAGGGGTAAAACAAAAATTCCCATTATTACTATTGCTATTCAAGATATCATTTAAGATGTGAGTTTTGCAAATAAGAAAAGAAAATGAAATTTAAGTAATCAAAATTGGGAATGAGGAAGCAAAGCTTTCACTTTTCAGATGATAGTATGGTATACATAAAGAATCCAAGAAAATCATCAAAAAATTCCTGGAAACACTGAACAAATTCAGAAAAGTAGCAAGATATAAAAAAAAAACTAAGATAAATCATCAGCATTTCTATAGATGAACAACAAAGTCCAAGAAGAAGAGATAGAAAGAGAAATTCCATTTAAAGTAACTGCAGACAACACTAAATATTTTGCAATCTACTTCCCAAAGTCAATTCAGAAACTGTATGGACAAAATTATGAAATCATTCTCACCCAAATAAAGTCAGATCTCAATAATTGGGAAAATGTCAATTGCTTATAGTTAGATCAGGCTAATATAATAAAAATGGCAATGCTACCCAAATTAAATTCCTTATTCAGTGCCATACAAATCAAACTACCAAATAACTATTACATCAACTAGAAAAAATAGTTACAAAATACAAGTGGAGGACTAAAAGGTTTAGAGCATCAAGGAAACTCATGGAAAGGATGGTAAAAGAAGGCCTTGCTCTTCCAGTTCTATATACCATACAGCAGCAGTCATCAAAACTGCCTGCTACAGGATCAATGGATTAGAATAGGCTGAAAAGAAACAAGAGTTGACTATAATATTTTACTATTTGAGAAACTCAAAGGTGTCCAGGATAAGAAGTCATTATTCAACAAAATTATTGGGAAACCCAGAAAATTGTATGGCAAAAATTAGGCAGTTACTCACATCTCACACTGTATACAAAAAAAATTCAAAATGGATAGAGGATTTAGACATAAACTGCAATCCTATAAACAATTAACATAGCAAGAAATATTCTATCTGCCAGAACAATGGAAACGGGAGAAAATTATTGCCAAACAAGAAATGGAGTACTTTATAAACTGCAAAATGGATGATTTTGACTATAATAAATTAATAAGACTTTTCATTAATAAAGTTACTGCTGCCAAAATTGGAAAGAAAATGCAAAACCAGGAAACAATTTTCCCAGGTAGTTGTTCTAATAAAGGTCTCATATCTATAATTTACAGAGAATTGCATCAAAGTTAAAAGGTTACAAGTTATGATAAATGGTCAAGGGATATTAACAGATATTTTATAGATGAATGTATTATAACATATATAATAATATCAAAAAATGTTCAAAAGCATTACTGATTAGGAAAATTAAAATTAAAACCACTATGAGGTTTCACTTCATATTGGCTAGGATGACAAAAAGGAAAATGATTAGATTCTGAAGAATTTTTTGTTTGTTTTGTTTTATTTTTTCCCTCTGAATGGGGATAGCATTGTCCACCGCCAATCTAATAGGGGTGTCCTAGCTCTCTGAACCAGAGAAAGCATCTATATTCATCAGGGTTGATCATGTTACAGTGCTGTTGTTAATGTGTTCTCTTCTTTCTGTTCCCTTTGCTCAGCATCAGATCCTTTAAGTCATTCCATGCTTTCCTAGAGACCAACAATTTACAATTTCTTACCGAATAATAGTATTCCATAAAATTCATGTACCATAGATTGTTTAACCATTTCTTAATTGATAGGCATCTTCTTAATATCTAATATCTAATTCATTGTCACTACAAAAAGAACTGCTATGTATATTTTGGAACATACAAAACTTCCTATTTTATAAAATTTATCCTGGATATAGACCTAGGTAATGGTATTTTGGGGTCAAAGGGAATGAAGTTTTTTTATTCCTCTTTAGGCTTAGTTCCGTGTTGCTCTCCAGAATGGTTGGATCACTTCACAACTCCAATAGCAATGCAGTAACATCCTAATTCTCCCATCACATCTCCGACATTGATTATGTTCCCTTTTTTGTTCATCTTAATAAATCTGATAGGTGTGAGGTGATACCTCTTAGTTACTTTAATTTGCATTTCTCTAATCAATAATGATTTGGAGCATTTTTTCATGTGCTTATATTTTGCTTTAATTTCTTCATTTGAAAATTGCATATTCCTGTCCTTTGACCATTTGTCATTTGGAAAATGACTTACAACCTAATATATTTGATACAGTTCTCTATATATTTTAGAAATGACACCTTTATAAGAACTACTAATTTTGAAGACTGTTTCCTGGCTTTATACTTTCCTTCTAATTATGGTAGCCTTGATTTTATTAATGCAAAACCTTTTTAAATTAATATACTTAAAATCACCCCTGACTTTACAGGAAATGCTCTGGGTTTATTCCCATTGCATATAATATTTGTTGATGATTTTAGATAACTACTTATTATTTTGAGGAAAACTTTCATTTATTCCTAAATTTTCTATTGCTTTTTATAGGAATGAATGTTGTATTTTTTTCAAAGGCTTTTGCAGCATCCATTGAGAATACATTCTTTTTTTTTAGGGTTTTTTTTACAAGGCAAACAGGGTTAAGTGGCTTGCCCTAGGCCACACAGCTAGGTAATTATTAAGTGTCTGAGACTGTATTTGAACCCAGGTACTCCTGACTTCAGGGCCAGTGCTTTATCCACTACGAAAACCTAGCCACCCCATACATTCATTTTTTTTTTAAATTATCTTATGTATTTCTCTTCTATCTCATGGATTCCTTTCTTTTCCCTTAATACTAATTCCTCATACTGGAAATGAGCAATGTGTAAGATGTTAAACAAAAATGTGTATGTACAATATTCACCTGACTGTTGCTGAGGGGAATAGGGTCAGAAGGGAGGGTGAAAGAAAATCATGTAACTTTAAAATATACATAATCATCTGGATGAATGTTGAAAACCTTTCATCACATATTAATGGAAAAATAAAATATCATTTGAAAAAAGAATCCTTTTAATTTTGAATGAAAAAAATTAAAACTATGTTAAATACGAAAAGGAAAATGAACTGACCTGAATAAATGATACACAAGTGACAATTTATGAATTATTCAACTACCTGAAAGCCGTGATCAAGACAAGATCCTGGATAGCAACTTTCAGGATATCATCAAGGAAAACTACTCTGATGTCCTAGAACCAGAATGCAAAATAATAATTTAAAGAATTAACCAATAACCAAAAGGGAACCAGAAATGAAACCAATAAGAAACATTAAACTAAAATTACAGGTTAAGGAGAAAATACTTCAGGAAATCAGAAAAATCAGCCAGGATTTCATAGAACTTGCCAGATTTAACATCAAAAGATCATAGGGCTTGGAATTTGATAAGCTGAAGGGCAAAGGAATTTGGATTAAAATGAAGAGTAATATACCCTGAAAAATTCAGCATATTGTTTCAGGAGAAAAGATGACCATTTAATGAAATATGAAAGTTTCAAACTTTCCTGATGAAAAGATAAAAGCTGAACACAAAATTTTATCTTCAAACACAAGATTGAAGAGAGGTATAAAAGTATAAACAGGAAAGAAAAGCAGTTCAATATCCTTAAATAGGAAGCTGATATTAAAAATCCTTGAGAAATATATATCTATTTTTGAAAAAGTATTCTTAGTCAGAGGATATAACTATAAGTTGATTTTGATATGATCATATATAAAGCAAATTAAAAAATGAAAAAGTAAAGGATTGTACTTGAAAAAGAGGAAAATGGGAGGCAGAATAGAGTAAATTACATTACATGAAAAGGCAGAAAGAATCTATTACAATAAAGAGAAGCAAATAAGGGAGTAACTTTTAATTTTACTCTATCAGATTTGGCTCAAAGTAGCAATAACATAGACACATGTTGAGGATTAGAAATTTATCTTACCTTTCAGCAAATTAGGAGGGGTGGAGGGTGGGGAGAAGATAAGGAAAGACTGATAGAAGGAAGGGCAAATATAGCAAAAGAAAGTGCATAGAAAAGGGAGGAGCTAATAGATGGGTGATGTTTTGAGGGTGGTGGTGGTCAGAAACAAAACATTGGTGAGAAGGGATAGGGTGAAAGAAGATAGAAAAGTACAGTAGGTGGTTAACAGGATAGAGAGTTAATAATCATGGCAAATTTAAATGCTCTAATTATTTACATGAATGACATAAAAAGAGATCAGTAAATTGGGGATGGAACAACAAAAGCAACCACAAAATTATCTAAAGAATATATTAAAATTCCCAATTAAATAAAAAATTAGATATCTGAAAATTAAAGGTGAAATTAATAAAAATGAAAGTAAAACTTAACTAATAAAACCTAGTTGGTTTTATGAAACAATAAACCAATAAAATACATAAGCTTTTCATTAATTTAATTTAAAAGCACGAAGAAAATCAAATTACCAGTACCAAATATGCAAAGTAGTCTAGAGATCTAGGACAACTGTATTCGAGTAATTATGGACTATATTATTCCCCCATCCAGAGGAAGAAAAACAAAACAAAACAAAACAAAGCACACAGGGGAAAAGAACACTTTCCAAATCTGTTGAACATTTAAAAAAAATAACCTCTAATATATCTCTTTCCCTTAATCCTAATTCGTCATGCAGAAAAATACTAATTTGCAAACATTTTATCAAAATATGTATGTTAAATGCTAATCTGACCATTCCCTGATGAGGGGAGGGGGGGATGGGAAGGAACAGTGTAAGGAAATTTTGTAACTTGAAAATATACATGTGCATATGGAAGAAAATAAATAAATTTAATTTTAAACAAAGAGTGAACTCACCACCAATGAGGAGAAAATCACAGTAATAATTTGGAGCTATTTCACCTCATTGTATGGCAGAAAATATGACAATCCACCCAAAATTGATGAATATTATAAATAATATAAATTTCCCTAATTACCAGCAGAGAAAATATCAGTTTCTGAAAAAGAAATTGAATAAGTCATGAACAAATTCTCTAAGAAAAAAATAATTTCCAGATTCATATGAATTCACAGGTGAATTCTACCAAATATTTAAAGAACAATTAATTCTAATCCTATGTAAGCAACTTGAAAAAATAGGTGAAGAAGATGATTTGTCAAATTCTTTTTATGACAAAAGTATGCTGATGATACCTAAATTAGAATGCAGAAAAACAGAGAGAGACAAGTACAGACCAATTTCATTTTGGAGGGTTTTTTTTAGGTTTTTGCAAGGCAAATGGGGTTAAGAGGCTTGCCCAAGGCCACACAGTTAGATAATTATTAAATATCTGAGGCCGGATTTGAACACAGGTACTCCTTACTCCAGGGCCGGTGCTCTATCCACTGTGCCACCTACCCCTCCCCGAACAATTTCAATAATGAATATAGATGCAAAAGTTTTGAATGAAATATTAACAGATTTCAATGAGTTATGTCGAGGATAATAAATTATGATCAGGCCTGATTTGTAGGAGGAATGAAGGAATGGTTCAATATTTGGAAAACCATCAGCATAATTGACCATATAAGTAACAATATATTATCTACACAGTTGCTGAAAAAATTCTTTGACAAGCTACAGTTCCTGTTCCTATTAAAAAAAGATGAGAGAGCATAGGAGTGATTCCTTAAAATGATATGTGGTATATAGCTAAAACTACCAGAAAGCATTTTATGTAATATTGATAAGCTAGAAGCATCCACAGGAAGATCAAGATTAAGATCAAATGCCCATTAAGAATACTATTATTCAATATTGTATTAGAAATGATAGCTTTATCAATAGGAAAGAATATGTAATTGAAGGAAATAGAAAAGGTAATAAGGAAGCCAAACTCTTTTTGCAGATGATATGATAGTATATTTAGTGTATTTTAGAAAACCAACTAAAAACTACTGTAAAACATTAACATTAGCAGAATTGAAGGATATAAAACAAACCCCACCTAAATCAATATTTTTATATATTACCAACAAAGTCTGAAAGTAAGAGACAGAGAAATCCCATTTAATGTTACCTCAGTCAACATAAAATACATGGAAATCAATCTGCCAAGACAAAATTAAATATTATATGATCAAAATTGCAAATCACTGTTCATACAAATACAGTCAGATCTAAATAGCTGAAAAAATGCCAAATACTCATGGGTAGGAACAAGCTAATAAAATGAAAATGACAATTAAAGCTCAATCAAATTACTTGTTCAGTGTCATACAAATCTAAAAACCAAAAATTGTTTTAGAAAATTAGAAAAAAATCATAACAAAGTACATCTGGAAGAATAAAATGTTAATATCAATGTAAGTAATGAAAGAATGCCAAGGAAAATGAACTAAGCATATTAGATCTAAAGCTGTATTATAAAGCACCAGACATTAAAATTACTTAAAACTGCTTAAGGAATAGAGAAGTAGATCAGTGGAACGCATAAGGTACAAAAGAAACATGGTTATTCAGTATAGTTATTTAAAGTTTGATAAACCCAAAGATTCTAGTTTCTGGCTTAAGAATTCACTATTTGATAAAAAAAAAAACTCCTGGAAAAACTGAAATATAGTATGTCCAAAGAGAGACATTAACCAACATCTCACAAACCAATACTGAGATAAAATTGAAATTGGCATAGTATCATATCTGTTAGACCTTTGCAGAGGGGAAGAATTTATGATCAAACAAGAGGCAGATAATATTATACATTGCAAAATGGATAATTTTGACTACATTAAATTTAAAAAATAAACAAATAAAGCTAATGAAACCAAGATTAGGAGAAATACAAAAAGTTTGGGAAATATTTTTCATGCTAGTGTTATTGAGAAATGACTCATTTCTAAAATATAGAGAGTACCGAGTCAAATTTATAAACATACAAATCATTCCCAATTGAAAAATTGTCACATGATATGAATGGGCAGTTTTGTGAAGAAGAAATTAAAGATATTCAAAATTATCTGGAAAAAATGCCCCAAACCATTATTGATTAGAGAATTGCAAATTAAAATAGCTTTGAGGTCCAATTCACATCTATCAGATTGATTTAAATGACAGAAAAGGAAAATCATCAATCTTTCAGGGGATATGGGGACACTGGAGACGAGTGTACTGAAGAGTAATTTGGAACTATTCCTGAAGGACAATAAAACTGTGCATAACCTTCGATACAGCAATAGTACTACTAGCTCTGTATCCTGAAGAGAACATAAAGAAGTATGGCTCCTCTTTTTGTAGTGGCAAAAAATGGAAATGACTGAATAAATTGTGATATTTGAATGTAAGAGAATACTATAGTTCTGTAAGAAATTATGAGTACTTAGACTTCAGAAAAGCCTGGAAAACTGAGTGGAGAAAGCAGAACCAGGAGAAAAATGGACACATTAATAGAAAAACTATATGATGATCAGTTCTGATGGATTTGTCTTTTCTCAGTTTTTCAGTTTTCAAGGACAAGTCTAAAAGTTTTAAGATATAAAATGTCAAACACATCTAGGGAAAACTACTGAGTCTTCATATAGCACAAAGCATAATATCTTAACATTTTTAAAATTTGTTTTATGTTGTTTTTTTCTTTCTCATATCCTTACCTTTGGTTCTGATTCTTCTTTCACAACATGGCTAATATAGACATATGTCAAACGTGTTTGTATATGTCTAGCCTACATCAGATTTCTTTCTCTTCTGAGGAGAAGTAGGGAATAGAGGAAAGTAGAAAAATGTGAATCTCAACATCTTACAAAGAGATGAACACAAAGTTATTTTAGCATCTAATTGGATAAAATAAGGTAAAGTAAAATTTAGAAAATTAAAAATAAATTCTCATTAACATAATCCATCAAATAAAATTAGAAGAATCAAAAAAAAGTAGAAAATGTTAAGTTCCTCAAATGAAAACAACTAATCCGCAAAAGAAAAATTATGGCTAATTAAAATGGAACCAGGAGAGTCAGTGTCACAATTCTTGGATGATCTGAAATCTTTAATTAAAATTTAGGAGCTGGATAGCATCCTTCAAGAAATTATCAACCTTAAACTGTCTAGATTTCCTAGAACTAAGGAGAAAAATAGGCATGGAAAGAACTCAATTGTAAATTGAGAAGAGAAATCTCAAAATAAAAAATTCCAAGGAGAAATATAATCAAATTCAGAAATATCTGGTGATGGGGAAAAAGGAAAAGGAAAAAGAAACTAAAAATGGCCAGAGAGGGCAGCTATGTAGTGCAGTGGATAGAGCCCTGGAGTCAGGAGTACCTGTGTTCAAAATCCGGCCTCAGACACTTAATAATTACCTAGATATGCGGCCTTGGGCAAGCCACTTAACACTCCATTTGCCTTGCAAATATATGTAAAATAGCCAGAAAGCAGCAATTCAGAATCAGGATAACATATGGTGGCAAATGTGACATTATTGGATCAAAAGGCATAGAACCTGATATTCTGAAAGGCAAAATAGTTATGACTACAACCCAGAATCACATATCCAGCAAAACTGGCATCAAGGGAAAAATGATCATTTAATAAAATAGAAGGATTTCAAATTTTCATCAAGAGAAAGCCAGATGTATAATAAAAATTTGCCCCCAATATCAAGAACCAACAGAAAATTGGTTAAAGTTAAAAAGGAAAAAGGAAGTTAAAAAACTAAAAAGGAAAAGGAAGAATAAGAGATTTTTTAATAGTATAACATAGTAAACCTGGAAGAACAATCCATTGCAGAGGAATACAATGGAGAAGGAATAGAGAGATGAAGTGGGGGTAGATTATTTCACATCAGGAGATGAGAAATACCTACTGCAGCAGAGGGGAAGATAGAAGGATGAGTAATGATATTGTTTGCATCTTACCCTCATTAATAATGGATCAAAGTGAGAATAATATACACAATCATTTGAATACAGATATCTATGTTACCTGACAGGGGAGTAGATTAAATGGGGGCTTGACAGAAGAGAGGGCAGAATAGGGAAACGGGCAGAACACTGGTGAGAAGGAAAGAGGTGAAAGAAGAGAGAAGGCTAAGTAGAAGTCTAAAGACTAAGAGGAAAACTAGCATGGAAAGAAATTACAGGTAAGTAATCTTAATTGTGAATGGGAATAGGATGAACACTCCACAAAATGGAAGTGGATAGTAGAGTGGATTAAAAATCCTACACATAATATGTTGTTTAAAAGAACACAGTTGAAACAAGGATATATTCAAAGAATAAAAGTAAGGGGATGGACCAGAATCTGTTATTCATCAACTGAAGTTAAAAAGAAAATAAAAAAGACTGCAATCCTAACCTCAGACAAAGCAAAAGAAATAATAGATCTAATTAAAAGAGATAATGAAAGAAATTAAATTTTGCTGAAAAGTATGTTAGATAATGTATCAACATTGGTACTAAGAAAATATACACCAAATAGTATATAGCCTCCAATTACTTAAAAGGAAAATTGAGTAACAGGAAGAAAATGGAAACAAATGGGAAACCTCAACTGTCTCTTCTCAGAACTCAATAAATCTAACTAAAAAAGTAAACAAGAATAAAGTTGAGCAGGTAAGCAGAATATTTGAGAAATTAGAAATGACCATGCTTTGAAGAAAACTGGCAGGAAATATATATATATATATATATATATATATATATATATATATATATATATATATATATATATACATACATATATATATGTAAATATTCCCTCCTCAGCATCATATGACATATATACAAAAAGTGATCATTTAATAAATAGTACATAAAAACTTCAAAATCATATGAAAATATTAGAAATAAGAAATGATTTTTTTTCAGGTCACAACACAATAAGTTAAATTCAAAAAAGGAAGTGGATATTTTAAAATTAGTTGCAAGCTAACAAATTTCATCCTTAAAAATAAATATGCTAAAGGAAAAAATATAGAACTAATAATTCCATTAGACTGACAACAATGCTTTAAAATCCTCTCTTTTATAAGATACAACAAAACAATTTTATAGTAAATTCTATTTCTCTAAATTCTTTCATCAACAAAATGAAAAAAGACAAATAAATGAATTGATAGATCTCCAGATGATCACCAAATGGGATATCCTGAAAAATAAAGGTGATATTTTTTTCGATTGTTAATGAAAAAATAGCTATTAACCAAATAAATAAATCTAGGAGCTAGTTTATAAAAAATGATTGATGCCATTGACTAATTTGAAGTTCATTTTTATAAAAGAAAAAAGTATACTAAATATCCAGAATTAACAATGAATAGGATGAAGGAAAAAATTAGAGCAACAATTAGGAAGTATTTCCCCAATGATTTGCTAATAAATTTGACAATTTCAGTTAAAATGCTGAAAATTACAAATAGCCTAGTCTAACAATTGCATCAGAAAATAGAATTTTAATAATAATGTAAGTATAATTTACCACATAAACAACAAAACCAACTAAAAATATGTGATTTATCTCCATAGATGCTGAAAAAGCTTTTAACTAAATACAACACCCATATCAGTCCCATAGAAAAATAAGAATAAAGGGGGTATTCCATGAAATGATAAGTAGTATGTATCTCAGACAGTTATCAACCAATATCTGTTAAGAGGATAAGCTAGAAGCCTTCCAAATAAAATCAGGAGCAAAACAAGGATGTCCATTTTCACCATTACTGTTCAATATAATTTTCAAAATGGTAGCCTAAGCAATAATAGAAGAAAAAGAAATATAAAGAATTAGAATAGGCAATGGGGAAACAGAACTATCATTCTTTGCAGATGACATAATGATATGTTTAGAGAATCCCAAAGAGTCAGCTAAAATATTACTTTAAATAATTAGCAACTTTAGTGAAATTGCAGGATCTAAGATAAACACATAAATCATGAACTTTTTTTATATAACCAACATTGATCAGAAGCAAGAGAAAGGAAGGAAAATTGCATTTAAAATAAACAATGTAAAAATCTTTGGAACTGTATCTGTCAAGGCAAACTAAGGAAACATATGAACACAATTAGAAAACACCTTTCACACAAATAAAATCAGATCTTAACAAATGAAAAAATATCAATTGTTCAAAGATAGGCTGAATAAATATTTTATTCTGCAAAAGTTGATTTACTTATTTAGTCCCATACCAAACTCCCAAAATCTTATTTAATAGAGCTAGGAAACATACTAAGGTAGTTCAAGAAGAGCAAAAGTTCAAATATATCATTGTAATTAATGAAATAATTCAAAGAAAAGTGACCTGATCTCCAACTATATTATTAAATAATACTCCCCAAAACTATCTGGTACTGGTAAGAAATAGAGAGGCAAATCAAAAGAAACAATTAGGTTCACAAAACACCACAAGTGACCAAAGGAACTTAGTATTTGATAAACCCAAAGATCCCAACTTTTGGAATAAGAACTCACTATTTAACAAAACCTGATGGATAAAATAGAAAAAATATCAGTATACAAATTAGGCATTGAGCAATATCTTGAACTGTGTCCCAATATATGGTTAAAAAGGGTGCATAATTTAAACAATTACGTTCACTCCATAAACAAATTAGAAAAATAAGAACAAATCTAGCCCTTAGATCTAAAGGAAGGAGAAGAATTCAAGACTAAACAAAGAGTAGAGAGCAGCACAAAGTATAAAACACATAATTAAAAAACTTTTGCACAAATAAAACCCAAGATTAAAAGAAAAACAGCAAGTTAAGAAACCATTTTTATAGCAAGTGTCTGATAGTGCCATTACTCAGACACAGAGAGAATTGAGATAAATGTGTAATAACACAAGCCATAACCCAATTGATAAATGATCAAAGAATATGAATAGGCAGTTTTCAGATGAAGAAATCAAAGTTATATTTAGGCATATGAAAACTTACTCAAATCACTTTTGAGCAGAGAAATGAAAAATACAACAACTCTGAGATAACACCTCATACATTTAAGATCAGATAATATTACAAAAATGAAAATGATAAATATTAGAAATGATGTGGGATAATTAGGACACTAATGCACAACTAGTGAAAATGTGAGCTGATATAAATGTTCTGGAGAGCAACTTGGAACCAATGGGAAATCAAGCTACAAACCTTTGATTCAGTAACATCACTATTAGTCCCATTCTTCTATGATATCAAAAAAAGGGAAAAAAGACCTACCTGTGAAAACATGTATATATACTCTTTTTTGCGATGGCAAAGAATTGAAAATTGATGGAATACCTATCAACTGGGGAATGGCTAAGTAAATTGTGGTATATAAAATGTAAGTGGAATACTACTGTGCAATAAGAAATGATGAACAGGTACTTTTCAGAAAAATCCAGGAAAAATTGAAAGAACTGATACAAAATGAAATTAGCAGAACCAGGAAATCTGTTTTTTTAACTGTATAAGTGACATTGTACAATGATCAACTGAATCAGATCTCCTCAGAAGCACAATGTATCAATATAACTACAAAGACAAGTACTCTAGAAGGACAATGCTATCCATATCCATGCAAAGGACTGCTGGACTCTAAATGCAGATCAGAGAACAGTGGCTTCTGTTGCTTTAATATTTCTGTTTTTTTTCTTTATTCACTTGTTTGTTCTTCCACTACAAAGATTAATTTGAAAATAGATTATAACAGATATTACATGTGTAAACTATATCAAACTGCCTATCATTATCAGAAGAGGGGAAGGGAAATGGAGAGAAAAATTTGGAACTTAAATTATTTCAAAAATGAATGCAAATATTTCCAAGAACATAATTACAGGGACTAGCATATTATTTAAATAAAATAAATGTTATGCTTTGGCAAGAAAGTATTAGTTCTTTGAAATATTGCATTATTATATCTATTTTAATGTAATATATAACTCTTTGGGAACTCAGGACAACATCCTGACCAGCAATAAGCCAGTGGTTAGACATCAGTCTCTGCACAAAAAGCTCAGGACTCTATTCCCAATACCTCAAAAGCAGATATCAACAATAAAAATGAGCAAAAATACTAAATTAATGTGAAAGTTACTAAATAGATAGAGATGCCATCTCAGAAGAAGGAAAGAGTGACAAATCACCTATACAAATAGTCTCAGATGAATCTATGAATTGGACTCAAATACAAAACCTCAAAGAGAAAAGAATATACAAATCAGAGAGAAAAAAGAAAAATAGAAAAGAAGAAATGAGTGTTTTGCAAGAAAATTATGAAAAATTGACCAAAGAAGAAATAAAATCCTTTAAAAAATTAAAATAACTAACTTGAAAATGAATGTAATCAGGGGGCAGTTAGGTGGCACACTGGATAGAGCAGCAACCATGGAATCAGGAGGATCTGATTTCAAAACCGGCCTTAGGCAATTAATTATCTAACTATGTAAGCTTGGAGGAGGCACTTAATCCCATTGCCATAAAAAATAATTTTTTTTAAAAAAGAAAAAGAATATAACTTCACAAATAAAATCAATCAATTGGAAAAGGAATATAATTCATCTAAAATTCAAATCAACTACTTGGAAATGGAATATAACTCAGTAAAAAGTAAAATTAACCAACTGGAAAAGGAAACATAAAAAGTAACCTGAAAAAATTAAAGCCCTAACAATTAGAATTGGACACATATAAACTAATGAATTTCATCAAACAAAATAAAAAATCTGAAAAAAATTGAAGAAAAGTACATTTTAGGAAAAATAAATGACCTAGAAAATAGATTCAAAAGTGATAATTCATGAAATATTAGTCTACCAGGAAGCCTAGATCAAAAAATTACTGGAAAATATCTTTCAGGGAGCTATCAGGGAAAATTGTCCTAATATGCTATCACAAATCTAGATCAAGAAGACAAAATAGTCCTTGAAAGAATGCACAGGACACCTACAAGAAAGAGATACCAGGATTAAAACTCCAAGAAATATCATAGCCAAATTGAAGTATTCTCAGATAAAGCATAAAATACTACAAGCAGTCAAAAAGAAGCAATAAAATGCAAGGAAACATCATCAGAATTACACAGAATTTATCATCTTCATTTTTAAACATTCAGAGGGCCTGGAATACAATATTTAGGAGGGCAAAGAACTTTAGATTACAATGAAGAATTTACTACCCTGCGAAATTTAGCATATTCTCTCGAAAAGATGCATGTTCAAGGAAATAGAAAACTTTACAAAATATCCTATTAAAAAAATCAGAACTATACAGAAACTTTGATTTTCAAATAGAGACTGAAGAGATGCATTAAAAAAAGTAAATGGAAAGTGAAAGAAAAAATATTAGTTAAGAACATTAAATTGCATAGTACCCTACAAGAGAAGAGAATGTTGAGAATTGTATTTCTCTTAGGATATTTAAAAGATTAAATATGGTTGAGGAGATTGTGCTCAGAGGATATGAGCATGTTTGGTTCTATGCTGGGCAACCCCTGTACTCTAAAACATTACTAATTAAAGAAATGCAAATTAAAACAACTATGAGATTCCCCCTAACTTCTAACAGGTTGGCTAACATGACAAAAAGAAAAAAAAAAAAACAATGGATCTTGGAGAGGTAGTGGGAGAATTGAGATAGTAATGCACTCTTGGTGGAGTTGTAAACTAATCAAACCATTCTGGAGTACAATCTGGAAGTATACCCAAAGAGAAATAAATGAATGCTACCCTTTGAACTCATCTGTATCAATACCAGGTCAATATGCAAAAGAAATCATAAGATATGGGAAATATTTCCATAGCAACTATTTTTGCAGTAGCAAATACTTGGAAATTGAGGGCATGCTCTTCATCTGGGGAATGATTGAATGAGTTATTGAATATGAATGTTAAGGAGTACTATTGTTTGAAAAGAAACCATGGGTGATCTGACTCTAGAGAAGCATGGAAAGAATTACAGGAAGTGATGCTGAGTTAAGCAAACAGAAACAATAGAACACATATTAATAGCAACATTGTGAGCTAAACAACTCTGAAGGATGCAGAGGCTCTCAGAAGTTTGGACATTTAGGACAACCCTGGGAGATCTGTTAAGCACAAGGCTATCCTAATCAACAGGAAGAAAAAACAAAATTAACAATGCAAAAAAAAGCCCCCAAACTACAGAATGAACACTATATTCACTTAAAAAAAACTCTTATCTTTTTTCCTTCCTATCTTAAGATTTCCTTTCTTTTCCCATTGTCCTAGCTCTTTATGCAGGAAATAAATAATATGACATGTTATACAGAAATGAACATGAACAAAGTTCACTAGATGGTTCACTGCTTAGGAAAGTTGAATGGGAAGGGACAATGGAAAGAAATTTTGTCACTATAAATATACATGTAGATGATGTAATTGGAAAAACAAAATAAAATATCAATTATTGTAGTTCTGAAAAAATAAAATTACATTATAAAGGGAAAAAAAAACAGCAAAATTATGCAACTTTTACAAAGTACCCCTAAGTAGTTTCTTAGGTGAAAACTGAACCCAGATTATATGACCATATAAACATTTTTGGGAACCTAACATGGCTTATATGACACTTAGCTAATTAGTACAAATAGTCAAAATGTGTACTTACAAAGATATTAGAGTTTCAGTTCTAAATGTGACTAAAGGTTATATGGCCTTTGGTAAATAATTTAACCAATTTTACCATGCTCTCCATCATATCATAAACTGAAACTTATTTAGCCATTCTCCAATTGATAAACATTCCCTGAATTTCCAATTATTTTTTATGACAACAAAGAGCTTCAATAAATATTTTTGAAATTTACAGCATGTTTTCTTTTTTTCTTTGATCTCTTTAGAGTATAGGTCTAGTAGTTTTTTTGCGAGATCAGAGTATAAGCAATTTTATAGTCCTTTCAGCTTAATTCTATATTATTCTCCAGAATGACTAAAGTAGTTCACCACTTCTGCAATTCAGAGTTGTACTTACTTTTCACTAATTTCTTCCAACATTTGTCATTTCTGATAGGTAAAAGGTGAAAATTCAGACTTATTTTCATTTTCCCTTAGAACAACTTGTCTTGTTTGTAGATTTGTTTTCTTCCAAAAGCCATTTATCAATTAGTGAATGGTTTGCTTTTTATAAGTTTGACTCAATTCCCTATGTATTTAAGAAATGATGTTTTTATTAGAGACACTTGCTATAATTTTTTGATATTACTTTATTGCTTATGGTGTCTCTTAGCAAAATAAACATTCTTTGATTATCTTTTTTATTAGATCCATTTTTTTGCTTTGTCTCAGATTGCTACACCTGCCCTCTTTTGTTCAGCTAAAGCAAAATAGACTCACTCTGATGTAGTCCTCTATTTCAATTATTTTTGTGTCTTTCTGAACCAAGTAGAAATAAAAAAGTTTAACCTTTCTGATTCCCTTATGCTTATTCTTGCATATTTACCTGTTCATACTTCTCTCTAATCATCTATTTGAATGTCAAATGTTCCATTCAGATATTTCTATTCATTTTTTCATCAGCAATACTTTGAAGTCCTCTCTTATTAAATATCCATTTTTTCCCTGAATACTTAGTATTATTAGTGATTTTTAGTTGCAATTCCAAATTCGTTACTTTACCAAATATTATACTCCAGTCCACTGAACCTTTCATGTAAAATTTACTAACTTCTGTGTTATTCTGACTGTTACACCACTATAAGTGAATTATTTATTTTTCTGTTTATAATATCGTCTCCTTGACTCATCAACTCTGACATTTGGCTGTAATATTACTGGGAGGTTTCATTTTGGAATTTTTTTCAGGAGGTTTTGAGGAGATTCTTTCAGTTTGTACTTTGTTCTCTTGTTCTAGAATATCAGGTTAATTTCTTCAAAGATTTATTTTTCTTTCATTTCCTTCCTCAATTCCTTTTTCTATCCTTCCTTCTTTTCCATTCTTTCTTTTTTCTTTCATTCCTTTCCTTCCTTCCTTTTTCTTTTTCTTTCCTTCCTTCCTTTCTTTCTTTTTATGACTTTCAAAAATCTAATGATACTTAAATTATCTCTCTACAATGTAATTCCCAGGTAAAATGTTTCTCCAATGATATATTTCCTACTTTTTAATGTTTTTTCTTTTTTCTTTTTTTATTTATGCAAGGCAATGGGGTTAAGTGACTTGTCCAAAGTCACATAGGTAGGTAATTATTAAGTGTCTGAGACAGGATATAAAGTCAGATCCTCCTACCTTCAGGGCCAGTGCTGTATCTACTATATCAATAGTTTCTATTTGACTATTTTAATTTTAAAGAATTATTTTCTTTAATTATATTGATTAAGTAATGATTTTTTATGCACCACTTTTTCCATTTGACAATTTTGCTTTTTAGGGAATTTTCCTCAGAAAATATTTTTGTCTTTTTTTATCATTTGACCTATTTTGTTTTTGACAGTTTTCTTTTCTTCAGTATTTTAGTGCCACATTAGTCTCCTTTATACCATTTTCTGTCATCATATCCATGTATTTCCTCAATTTTTCCTTTAACTCTATTGTTTGATTTTTAGGATTGCATTTTAGTTCTTATAGGACTACTTCTTGACCCTAAGATTAACTTCTTTTTTTTTTAATTTTAATTTTATTTTTTTCCAATTCCATAATATAAATATAGTTTTCAACATTCATGTTTTCTTGGGTTTTTTCTTAGGTTTAGGGTTTTTTTTTTTTTTTTGCTAGGCAATAGGGTTAAGTGGCTTGCCCAAGGCCACACAGCTAGGTAATTATTAAGTGTCTGAGACTGGATTTGAACCCAGGTACTCCTGACTCCAGGGCCGGTGCTTTATCCACTGCACCACCTAGGTGCCCCAACATTCATGTTTTCTTAGGATTTTGACTTCTACATTTTCTGCAATTCTTGTTCTATGGTATTCAATACAAGTACAACTTGAGATGGAAATTGGGAGAGTGAGCTAGAAGTTCCAGATGTTATCTTGTGTAATAAAGGACATTTTTTGAGGGCTGGCAGGGTGGGGGGTAATTCAGTACTCCACCCTTCATTATGTATAATCAGAGGAGAGGGATTGTTGAAGAATTCATGGAAGTGCAAAATATTCAAGGTTGCATTAGAGAACATCATTATGATAATTCAAATGATCAGCTTATCCTGAGATTTACCTTGTTGTACTGAATACAAATATTGCAGGCTACTGATTAAAAATGTGGGTCTCATTGAGATTATTAAAATAACTTACTAATTACTCTTTCTGCTTTTAAGGTATTCCCATATCAACTCAATCATAATTCTAATGAATCTTCTAATCCTGTCACTTCTATATTCAATAAATTCCAATGGTTTCTCACTGAGTAGCAAACTAGTACAAACTCTTACACTTGATATTACAATATCTCTAATATTTCGTTTCCAGTTTTTTTGGTAACCATATTTCATAACAATCACCTCCATAGATGATATATAAAGGGACATCACCACTTTCCATCTTCATAGCTTAGCTTACATCATTTTCTACTCCTTGAATTAATGTTTCATATCTATAATCATTAATGTCCTTCCATTATTTCAAGCCAGTACCTAATTATTTTCTTCCATTTGCTTTGCTTTTTCACATAGATGTAGTTGAAAATGGTCTCCCACTTTCAATATTTATATAGCAATTAACTACACTTAACTTTCATTTAGTTCACCCTTTTAATTCACTGATATATGTACGCATGTTTTCATATTGATTGGATTGCAGCTTCTGGAGAGTTTAATACAGTATCAGTCTAATACAGTTTTATGTATATTGTTGTTTAGTTGAGTCCAACTCTTTATGACCCTATGCACCATATAATATAAATATCAGGCATGGTTTTCTTTTCAAAGAATGGTTTGCCATTTACTTCTTCAGTCAAGGCAAAGATCAAATTACTTGCTAAGAATGCTAACACTTAGAAAATGTCTGAATTTGTATTTGAACTCAGCTCTTCCTGGCTCCAGGATCAGTATTCTATTCCCTGAACTAGGAGCCTCCATTATACACCTACTACCGATATTTTTTAAACTGAATTGAATTTGTTAAACTGAAATGTCTTAGTATGATATATTAGATTGATGATTTAGTACTGTCTGTCATTCATATTTCAAAATAAGACTTCGAATATTTAATACATTTCTTATCTCTTAGCATTTGTAGGATTCGCATGTGAAATGGACATCAATGCCTGCTCATTTTATAAGGTGAGTTGCTCAGCAAAATCTTTGTGTTTAGAAAAATAACATGGGTTTGCTCACCTATGTTGGCTCCTATGTTCAGAAAATATTAAGGTAAGAAAAGGCAAAGAAAATAATTTTCTTCAAAGGTATGTTTAGCTTAAAATATCTTAAATCATAAAAACTGAAAAAGACATGAATAAGATTCTAGCACAAAAATGAAAAGAAAAGCAATTTATAAAAATGAATTAAAAGTTATAAAACCAATCTTGTGATAAATTTTTCTATCTTGTCATATAAATGTATACTTAGTTCTCTTCATAAGTCCTGGTTAAAAACTTATATCATATTTTTATTTTTGAAATTTTCTATCCTTGCCAAAAGCTATTAAACTCCTCTATGTAGAAGCCTCACCCATCTCTATTGAAAAGATTGGAACATTTGAAAAGCTAATTAAAAACACCAAAGGATAAAGAGAGGTTTAATAGCTCTACTTGTCAACCCTGAGAGAACTAAGAGACATCTGATTTCATAAGAATAAAAAGTGACTGAAGTTAAATGGGTTGGAATAAATGTGTAACATTCTTTAACTTCTCATTATCCCTTCCCAAAATCATTTTATAGTATTAAGAGAGTTATAGGTTTGACATTAATAACCCATTGATATTAAGACCATCTCTAATAAGTGTCACAATGATTGTGATCTTGAGTTCAATTATAAAATAAGTCAAGTTCACAAAATATTTTTTAATTTTTTTTGCAAGACAATGGGGTTAAGTGTGCCCAAGGCCACATAGCAAGGTAATTATTAAGTGTCTGAGGTCAGATTTGAACTCAGGTACTCTTGACTCAAGGGCTGGTGCTCAATGCACTGCACCACCTAGCCACCCCCCAAAAATATTTTTAAAAACCTCAGGAAGCTAAAGTGATTTAATATCTTTTCGATATAAAAAGAGAATTATGAAGAGGATATCTCAATTTTAAGCATACTAGAATGTTATTTAGCAACTAACATAGTCACTGGTTATGACATTGGACACTAGTTACCAAATAGAAATTTAGATTTCCTTTCCATCCCACATTCCAGAACTCAAAACTGCAACCAGCTCAATGGTAGCTCATCTTTTTTTAATTCGGTGAGATCAATTCTATGTAAGAACTAAAGAGTTAGGTCCAGAAAAAGATACTGAAATAGAGAATATGCTTTGGGGGTATTAAGGGATATTATATTCATATTTTCCTTTTACAATAGCTTTGAAGTAATCTCTTTTTAAAATCTTTGTAAAAAGCTATATTAAATGGTGAAACAGAACTGATATTATATATATTATCCTTCACTAAGGAAAAAGTGGTCAGTTTAACTTATGACACCTGTATTTAATTGATGATGACTGATCTACTGAAGATCACATAAGCTTTAATTTTGTAATTATCAATCTATTTCTTGATGCATAATAAATATGTATTCCAATATAATATACATATATATATATATATAAAAGGATTTTATTTATTTTTAGTTTTACAATTTTTCCCCTAATCTTACTTCTCTCCCCCCCACTCCCACAGGAAGCAATTTGCCAGTCTTTACATTGCTTCCATGGTATACATTGATCCAAATTAAATGTGATGAGAGAGAAATCACATCCTTAAGGAAGAAACATAAAGTATAAGAGATAGCAAGATCAGACAATGAGTTATCATTTTTTTTCTAAACAGGTAGTTTAGTTTGGGTAATGCTATCATTTTTATTATATTAGCTCTACCTATCCATGAGCAGTTGATGTTTGCCCAGTTATTTAAATCTGATTTTATTTGTGTGAGAAGTATTTTGTAATTGTTTTCAAACAGGTTTTCAGTCTGCCATTGCAGTATTTTATATTGTCTGAGGTGACTTTGGGATTTCTCTTTCTAGCTCTTCCTGCTGTATCTTGCTAGTCATACACCAAAAATCTGGGGATTTTTGATGGTTTATTTTATATCATGCAACTGTTTTTTTTTAATTGCTAATTGTTTCCAATAGTTTTTTGGATGATTTCTTGGTATTCTCTAGGTATACTATCATGTCATCTGCATTGAGTGAGAGTTTTGTCTCTTCCTTCTCAATTCTAATTCCTTCAATTTCTTTTTCTTCTCCAATTATTGAAGCTGACATTTATAATATGATATTGAATAGTAGTGGTGAAATGGACATTGTTTGTTCACCCCTGATCTTATTGGGAATGCCTCTAGCCTCTCCATATTGAATATAATGCTTGTTGATGGTTTCAGATAGAGAAATCCCATTCAAAGTGACCTCAGACAATATAAAATACCTAGGAGTCTATTTGCCAAGACAGAGTAAGAAACTTATTGAAAACAATTATAAAATACTTCTCACAGATTTAAATAACTGGGTAAACATCATTTACTCATGTATAGGTAGAGCTAATATAATAAAAATGAAAATTCTACCAAAATTAAACTACCTGTTTAGTGCCCTATCCATCAAAATTCCAAAAAAAATTAATTTAATGAGTTAGAAAAAGTGGTAAGTAAATTCATATGGAGAAAAAAACATCAAGATGTTCCAGGGATCTAATGAAAAAAAATGCAAAAGAAGGTGGCTTAGCCGTACATATCCTAAACTTATATTATAAAGCATCATCAAAACTGTCTGGTATTGGCTAAGAAATACAGTGGTGGACCAGTGGAATAGACTAGGTACAATAACAGGAAACAATTATAGTAATTTGCTGTTTGATAAACCCAAAAGTCCACTTATTGGGATAGAAACCCTCACTTCAGTAAAACTGCTGAGGAAATTGGAAATTAGTATGGAAGAAACATAGATTAGGCCAACACCTAACTCCTTATACCATGATACAATCCAAATGAATACAGGATTTAGACATAAAAAACAATACTTTAAGCAAACTAGAAGATCAAGCCTTAGTTTACCTGTCAAATCTATGAAAAGGGAAGCAGTTTATGACTAAGGAAGAGAAGGAGAACATCACTAAAAGTAAACTAGATGATTTCAATTACATTAAATTAAAAAAAAAAAACTTTTGCACAGACAAAACCTCTGTAACCAAGATCAAAAGAAATGTATTAAACTGGGAAAAAAATCTTTACAACTAATATTTCTGACAAAGGACTCATTTCTAAAATATACAGAGAACTGAGTCATATTTTTAAAATAAAAAGCTATTCCCCATTTGACAACTGGTCAAAGGTTATGCAAAGGCAATTTACAGATGAGGAGATCAAAACAATCCAAAATCATATGAAAAATTGCTCTAAATGATTACTTATTAGTGAAATGCAAATTAAAGCTTTTCTGCAGTACCACCTCTTAGACTGGCCAATATGAGCAGGAAGGATAATGATCATTGTCGGAAGGGTTGTGGGAAATCTGGGACAGTATTGCATTGTTGGTGGGACTGTGAATTCATGCAACTTTTCTGGAGAGAAATTTGGAACCACACTCAAAGAGCAACAAAACTGTGCATATCCTTTGATCCAGCATTACCACTACTGGGTCTATACCCTGAAGAGATGATGAAAACCGGTAAAAAAAACATCACTTATACAAAAATATTTATAGCAGCCCTTTTTGTGGTGGCAAAGAATTGGAAATCATGTAAATGTCCTTCATTTGCGGAATGGCTTAGAAAACGGTGGTCTATGTATGTCATAGAACACTATTGTTCTATTAGAAACCAGGAGGGAGTGGAATTCAGGGAAGCCTGGAGGGACTTGCATGAACTGATGGTGAGTGAGATGAGCAGAACCAAAAAAACACTGTACATCCTAACAGCAACATGGGGGCGCTGATCAACCTTGATCCACTCGCTGATGCCATCAGTGCAACAATTAGGGACAATTTGGGGCTGTCTGAAATGGAGACTACCATCAGTATCCAGAGAAAGAACTGCATAGTTTGAACAAAGACCAAGGACTATTATCTTTAATTTGCAAAAAAAAAAAAAACAAAAAAAAAACAAACTGATATCCTATTGTCTGATCTTGCTATTTCTTTATGTTTCTTCCTTAAGGATGTGATTTGTCTCTCATCACATTCAACTTAGATCATTCTTTGCTGTTAATATGATGTCATATTTGAAGAATTTCAGAGAAATGACTAAAAAGCTATTTGGAATATTTAACAATTTTGGCAGTTTTACTGGACATAAATCATCAATATTCTATATGCTATCAACAAAGTCCAACAGAAAGAGATATTACATTTAAAATAACTGTTGCTGATAATATAAGATATTTTAGGCCAGCCAAAACAAACCCCAGGAGCTCTTTTGACACCATTTTAAATACTTTATTTTCACACAAGTAAAATCATATCTGTGCAACTAGTCAAATAGCAATTGCTCATTGGTAACCCAAACCAACAAATTAACAGCCGAATATATTATATATACTAATAAACTAATATATTATGTTTTGGGAGAAATCACTATTGGGTTTAAAAATTGCTGGAAATGTAGACAGGTATATGGAAGAGACTCAGTGTAAACCAACATTTCACATTATGTATGAGGTTGAGTTCAAAATAGCTGCAGGATTTAAAATATTGTGAGAGCACAAGTATATTAAGAGAGGATGATCAAGTTTTTTTCACTGTCAGATATATATATATATATATATATATATATATATATATATGTGAAGAATTTATTAGCAAATAATAGAAAATAGAGGATTTGTAATGGATGGTTCTTATAATATTAAATTGGAAAGTTTTCACACAAACAAAAGCAATGCAGTCAATATTAGAGAGAACACAAGAAATGGGAAAAATAGCAATAATCTCTGATAAATGCCTCATTTCTCAACTATATAGAGAGAAATGCATCAAATTTATGAAAATATAAGTTACTACCTGACTAATAGATGGTGAAAGAATATGAACTGGTAATTTTCTGAAAATTAAATAAAAAGTATCTCTAGTCATATGAAAAAAATGCTCTAAATCACTACTAATTAGAGCAATATGAATTAAAACAACTCTGAGATACCACCTCATACCTATCACATTGTTTAATATGACAACAAAAAGAGAGAATGACAAATGTTGGAGAATGACACAGAAAATTAGGCAAACTAATGCACTGTATTGTAATTGTGAACTAATTCAACTATTCTGCAGAGAAATATGAAACTATGCCTAAATGATTTAACTGTCTGTATCCTTGAACCCAGCAATATCACTACCAGGTCAAAATCTCAAAGAGATTTTTTTTTTTAAAAAAAGAAAAACTTCATATGTTAAAAAAATGTATGACAGTTCCTTTGCAGTGGCAAAGTTGGGGAATAGCAAAACCTGTTGTGCTTTATGATGATGATGAACATTATTCTGTTATAAGTAATAAAAAGCAGGATGATGTTAGAAAAACTTAGAAAGTCTTATATTAATTGATGCAAAGTGAACTTAGAAGAACTAGAAGATCATTGTAATTTTAAAAGCAATATTATGCAATGAGCAGCCTTGAATGACATAGTTATTCTCATCAAAACAATTATACAAGAGAATTCTAAATGACTTATGATAATAAATGCTACCTACCTACAAAGAAAGAAAAAAGAAAAGAGTTTCATTATTCTTAATGGTATATACAATGGCATTTAATCTTGGAATATGACAGTGATGTTTTCCTGTTTTTAAGTGTAGTATAGAACAAAGCAGCATTTAGCTTTTCTAAAAAGCAGAGCAAATAAAAATTTAATAAATTTATTAAGAATATACTAGTTGTCTAAAGTAATTAATCTTTCAAATATATGTATATAATATACATATATTTAAAAGATTGAGCAGAAAGAGTCTTGTATGGAGTGCATTACTTTATTCCTTCATAAAAGGGAGGGAAATGTCTGGTTTACAATGATTTTCACAAAAAAGAAAATATACAAAAGATGGGAAGAGTGATTTATAAATAAGGATTAATTCAAAAAACTAGCAAATAGCAACTATAATAGTACTCAGAAACAAAAATCTAGAATTTATTAGACTTTTTAAAGAAGGATTTCATTTATTTTGAGTTTTACAATTTCCCCTCATTCTTTCTTCCCTACCCCAACCACACCCCCAGAAAGTAGTCTCTTAGTCTTTACATTGTTTCCATGGTATACACTGATCTAAGTTGAATGTTATGAGAGAGAAATCATATCCTTAAGGAAGAAAAATTAAGTATAAGAGATAGAAAAATTATATAATAAGATAATGCCTTTTCCCCCTATACTGAAGGTAATAGTCTTTGGTCTTTGTGGAAACTCCACAATTCTTTCTCTGGATACAGATGGTATTTTCCATCACAGATAACCCAGAATTTCCCTGCTTGATGCACTGATGGAATAAGCCAGTCTATCAAAGTTGATCATCACCCCCATGTTGCTGTTAGAGTGTACAATATTTCTCTAGTTCTGCTCATATCCCTCAGCATCAGTTCATGCATATCCTTTTTCCACTGAATAACCATCCCTCCTGGTTTCTAATAGAACGATAGTGTTCCATAGCATACATACACCACAGTGTGTTAAGCCATACCCCAATTGAAGGACATTCATTTAATTTCCAATCATTTGCCACCACAAACAGAGCTGCTAAGAATATTTTTGTACAAGTGATTTTTTTTACCCTTTTTCATAATCCCTTCAGGGCATAGACCCAGTATTGTTATTACTGAATCAAAGGGTATGCACGTTTTATTTTGCCCTTTGGGCATAATTCCAAATTACTCTCCAGAAAGGTTGGATGAATTCACAGCTCCACCAAAAATGTATTAGTGTTCCAGATTTCCCAAATCCTTTCCAACATTGATCACTGTCATTTCTGGTAATATTGACCTGTCTGAGAGGTATGAATGGTACCTCAGAAAAGCTTTAATTGCATTTCTCTAATAAGTAGTGATTTAGAACAATTTTTCATATGACTATGGATCATTTTTATTTCCTTAACTGTAAATTGCCTTAGCATATCCTTTGGCCATTTGTCATTTGGGGAATGGCTTTTTTTCTTGAAAATTTGACTCACTTCTATGTATAGTTTAGGAAAGAGTCCTTTGTCAGAAATACTAGTTGTAAAAAATGTTTTCCAAATTACTACATATATTTTGATCTTGTTTACAGTGGTATTTTCTGTGCAAAAGTTTTTTTAATTTAATGGAATCAAAATTGGCTGATTTGTTTTTAATGATATTTTCTATCTCATCCTTGGTCATAAACTGCTTCCCTTTCCATAGATCTGACAAGCAAACTACTCCTTGATCTTCTAGTTTGCTTCTAATATTGCTTTTTATGTCTAAATCCTGTATCCATTTTGATCTTATCTTGGTATAGGGTGTGAGGTCTTGGTCTAATCCAAGTTTCTTCCATAATAACTTCCAATTTTTCCAATAGTTTTTTAATCGAAGAGAGAGTTTCTATCCCAATAATTTGACATTTTGGGTTTATCAAATAGCAGATTACTTTAATCATTTCCTGCTGTTGCACCTATTCTATTTCACTGATCCACCACTCTATTTCTTATCCAATACAACACAGTTTTGAAGACTGATGCTTTATAATATAATTTTAGATCTGGTAAATTTAAGCCACCTTCTTTTGTATTTTTTCATGAAATATCTGGAAATTCATGATTTTTTATTTCTGCATATGAATTTACTTACAATTTTTTCTAACTCATAAAAGTAATTATTTTGAATTTTTATTGATAGTACACTAAACAAGTAGGTTAGTTTTGGTAGAATTACCATTTCTAATTATACTAGCTTGGCTTATCCATGAGCAGATGATGTTTGCCCAATTATTTAAATCTGATTTTATTTGTGTGAGAAGTATTTTGTAAATGTTTTTAAAAAGTTTTTGAGTCTACTACCTTGACAGGTAGACTCCCAGGTAGTTTAAATTGTCTGAAGTTGCTTTGAAGGGGATTTCACTTTCAAGCTTTTCTGCTTTATCCTGCTAGTCATATATAGAAATGTTGAGGATTCATGCAGGTTTCTTTTATAACCTGAAATTTGCTAAAGTTGATAATTATTTCTAGTAGATTTTTAGATGAATTTTTGGGATGTTCTAAGTATACCATCATGTCATCTGCAAAGATTGAGAGTTGTGTCTCTTCCTTCCTAATTCTAATTCCTTCATTTTATTTTTCTTCTCTTATTGCTGAAGCTAACATTTCTAATACAATATTGAATAGTAGTGGTGATAATGGGCATCCTTGTTTCACCCCTATACTTATTGGGAATGCCTCTATACTATCTCCATTGCATATAATGCTTACAATATAGCATAATTTATTTAGTGCATAGTATTTATATATGTATTTATAGTATATATATATATATATTTATAGTATAATTAATTATATCAGTAACAAACAAAATTATATTAAAAATAGTTTTCCTAATATTGAACATATCCCTCATTCCTGGGATAATCCTAATTAATCATAATGTATTATCCTAGTGATTACTTGTAAACATTTTGCTAAGATTTTATTTAAGATTTTTGCATCTATATTCGTCGGGGAGATAAGTCTATAATTTCTTGCTGTTTTAACTCTTCCTGGTTTAGGTATCAGCACCATAATGGTGTCAAAGAGTGAGGCAGAGTTCCATCTTCACCTATTTTTGCAAAGAGTTTATATAGAACTGGAACCAATTGTTCCTTAAATGTTTGATAGAATTCACTTGTGAATCCATCTGGCCCTCCAGATTTTTTCTTAGGGAAAAACGGGCTGGTAAGGGCTTGTTGAATTTCTTTTTCTGAGATAGGATTATTTATTTTTTTAAATTACTTTTCATGTAATCTAGGCAACTTATATTTTTTTGTAAATATTCATCTATTTCACCTAGATTATCAAATTTATTGGCATAGAGTTGGGCAAAATCATTCCATATTATTACCTCAATTTCTTCTTTATTGGTGCTGAGTTCACCTTTTTCCTTTATGGTACTAGCAATTTGGTTTTCTTCTTTCATTTTTTTGAATCAAATTGACCAGAGGTATATTAATTTTTTTTTATAAAACCAACTCTTGGTTCTATTTATTAGTTCAATAGTTTTCTTGCTTTCAATTTTATTAATTTCTCCTTTAATGTTTAGAATTTTTAATTTGGTATTTAATCAGGGGGTTTAATTTCTCTAATTTTTTTAGTTGTACATTTAGTTCATTGATTTCCTCTTTCTCTAATTCATGTAAGCATTTAAAGATATAACATATCCCTTGAGTGTATCACCTTGAGTATATCCCACAGGTTTTGGTATGTTGTATCATTATTGTCATTAATTCTTTCTGTAATTTGGTGTATGATCCACTCATTCTCTAAAATGAGGTTATTTAGTTTCCAATTAGTTTTAATTCTATATCTCCCTGGTCCAATATTACATATGATTTTTATTGCATTATGATCTAAGAAAGATGTATTCACCATTTCTAGCTTTCTGCAATTGATCATTAGGTTTTTATGTCCTAGTACATGGTCAATTTTTGTGTAAGTGCCATGTACTGCAGTAAAAAAAAAAAGTATATTCCTTTCCATCCGCATTCAATTTCCTCCATAAGTCTATTTTATCTAAGTTTTCTAACAATTTATTAACCTCCTTAACTTCCTTCTTGTTACTTTTATGATTAGATTTATCTAAATCTGAGAGTGGGAGGTTGAGGTCTCCCACTAGTAGTGTTTTGTGCTCTAAATTTTCTTGGAGCTATTTCAACTTCTCCTCTAAAGGTAGGATGGTATACTATTGGGTATATATGTATTTAGTATTGTAAATACTTTTTTGTCTATGGTACCTATTAGGAGGATATAGTTTGCTTCCTTATCTCTTTTAATGCTATAAATCTATTGTTGCAGCTTCTTTGTCTAAGATAATGATTGCAACCCCTGTTTTTTTCACTTCAACTGAAGAAAAATATATTTTGCTCCTACCTTTTACTTTTACTGTATATGTATCTCTTTGCTTTAAATGACTTTCTTGTATGCAGCATATTGTAGAATTCTGGTTTTTAACCCACTCTACTATTTGCTTATGTTTTAAAGGAGAGTTCTTCCCATTGATATTCAAAGTTGTAATTACTAAGTTTTTATTGCCCTCCCTGCTATCTTCCCCCTTTTCCCCCTTTATCCATATTCTCCAGTATTGTGTTTCTATATACCACCCCTTCAGTGTATTTGCCCTTTCTTTTCCCTTTCTTTCCCCTTTCCCTTTTCCCCTTCCTTCTTTACTTACATCTGTTAGTTCCTCTTTTTCTCTCCCTCTCTGTCCCCACCTCTCCTTTTCCTATTTTAATCCTTGAAAAGTAAAATAAGTTACTTAACTGAGTGTGTGTTAGTTAACTTAAGCCAAGTCTGAAGAGAAGAAGTTTCAGGTGGTTCTAACATCCTCCGTTCTTCCCCTTTATTGTAGTAGGTCTTTTGTTCCTCTTAATGTAATTTGTTTTACCCCATTCAATCTCCTCCATCCTCCCATCTCCTTACCGTCCCACTTTTTAAGGGGGTGTTTTATTTTTAAATAATTCTATCTGTGTCACAGAAAAGTCAAGAGTGTCCTCGAGAATTATAAGTGTCTTCCTCCCAGTTAGGGATATAGTCAGTTTTACTGTTCTGGACAGCAGTTTCTTTCTTTACCCTTTTATAAAAAACCTTTTTCATGTGTATCTTGAGCCTCCTGTTTAATGTCCAAATTTTTTATTTAACACAGATCTTTTCTTCAGGAAATATTGGAAGTCTTCCATTTCATTAAATGCCCATCTTTTCCCCTAGAAGAGAAGACTCAGCTTTTCCAGATAGTGGATTCTTAGCTTCATTCCATGCTCCTTTGTTAGTGGGAATATTTCATTGTAGGCAATTCTATCCCTTAATGTTGATGCAGCCAGGTCCTTACTGTGACTCCTTGCTTCATTGTGGCTACTTCTGGGATTTTCTCTTTTATCTGATAGTTCTGGAATTTGGATACAACATTTCTTGGTGTTTTCATTTTAGAATCTCCTACCAAAGGGGATGCATGTATACTTTCAATAAATATTTTACCCTCTGATTCCATGATATCAGGGCAGTTCCATCACTAAATCTTGTTTAACTCCAGAATTTTTTTCTCTTCAATGTTTTTCAGGAAGACCTATAATTCTCAGGTTATCCCTTGATTGGTTCTCATGGCCAATGGTTTTGCAGATGAGGTATTTTACATTTTCTTCTTTTTTTTGATTTTTTGGTTATGTTTAACAGAATCTTGTTCATCTTATGAAGTCAATCATTTCCACAGATTTCATTCTTCTTTTTAGAGAAGAATTTTCTTCATTTGCCTTTTGCAATTCCTTTTCCAATTTGTCATTTCCTAGCCTAGATAAAAATCAATTGATACAATAGAAAAATAAAAAATGATTGATATATTTATGGAGAATTATAAAAAATGAGAATATCAGAAAATATTGTTCAAATTATAGATTGTCACCTTACATAAATACTCTAAAATTGTAAAGATAATTCTCAAATACATTTGTAAATAATTGAAATTCAAATAGGAAACACTGGAAGCCAAAATGTTCATTAAAAAAGTCATCTCAAAAATAACTCTGTTTGTGAAGGTGACTAGATGTGATAGATGTTGCACAAAGAGTATTTTTGAATTTCTACAAGGCATTTAGAGATGTCTCATAATGAGATCCTTATGAACATGATAGAAAAGTGTTAGTTAAGTGATGCAAAGTTTAAGAATTTTCATAGTTTTCTTAAAAAGTTAAAGGAAGATTAATGGATTAATATAAATGTCTATCCTGAGTCACTTATCTGCAACTGATCTCTTCCTACTCCAAAAAAAGTCTTGATCAAGAACTTGAATGAAAAATAAATGCTGTTCCTTATCAACTTTATGAGGACATGCCTTGAAAGCAAAGCTAATTAAGTTTATAATAGAATCGATATCCAAAAAGATCATAGCAGGAAGGAAGTGCATAGTGAGCTGTCACAAATGATAGTTCATTTGATAGGGATAAGTATAAAATCTTCTGCTTAAAAAAAAATCAGAGAAGAGTAGTATGAAACAAACAATTTTTGCAAAAGAATGGTTTTAAACCTAAAAGGTTAAATAAGTCACTAATATGAAATCACTAGAAGAGTAACTAATATAATTTTAGGTTACATAAATAGATGTGTACCTTCCACAATGTTACTTGGATACAATAGAATAGAGAGTAGCATGGCATGTTAAAAATATGGCAAAAAATTTATTTGGAACTAGAGGATCTGATTTCTAATTCAAGATGAGCTTCTTTGTCAGATCACTTAAACTCTCTGACATTTAGGATCTCAAATACACAATGAAAGGTCAGATTAAATTGCCTCTAAGTTATCTTATACCTCTTATTATTCAAATAAGTGAAGTAATAATCTATCTTTTACTTTATATGGTGGAGGCTATATCTGTGGCATTAGACATGGAATCAAGAAAATGTATTTGGAGTCAGAAGCCCTATATTAGATTCCTGGCTCAGTTATTTAAAACTTATATGTTATTAGTGACTTGTGTGAACTCTAAAAAATAAATTAATTACATAAATAACAATTGTGGGACTTTCCTTATCTGCAAAATGAGGGGGTGAAACTAGGTGAAATCTTTTCTAGGGCCTTTTGTGTGCTAAATCTTATGATCCAAATATCATCAGAACTTGCATATTTTGAACATTTCATCATTATTTCTAATTATTAAATGTTAATTGTTGGCTGTGCATTTGCATAGCTGTTGTATAGTATGACCATGTTAAACCTTTACTTTACTATTTCTACTGTTTTGATTTTTTGAAACTGGGTTTCCTTAATACAGCAAAAAAATGTCATGGTCAATTGTAGGCTCAATCCCACAGTGACTTATAAAAAAAATTTGACCTGTTCCATTTCCTTCATGGGTCAATTTGATTACTCCTTAGGCAGCAAGAAGTCCCACTCTAGCAGACTTACCATTAGAGTGAAAGATTGAAAGTATCTTTACCCCATTGTAGCTCAGAATTATTAAGTTCAAAACCCCACCATTCCACCAACTTCAGCATCTCTCAGTTGAAAGGATTAGAGGTTTTCAGCAACATTATGACTGAATTGTTCCTTATCAAAATTTAATTCAAGTTTAATAAACTGATGTGTGTGTGTGTGTGTGTGTGTGTGTGTGTGTGTGTGTGAGAGAGAGAGAGAGAGAGAGAGAGAGAGAGAGAGAGAGAGAGAGAGTTGTTCATTGATGCTTTCCCCATTCATTGTTTTGGACTCTGCTCTTAAAGTATTCATCAGTATAGAAGTATGAGATTCCCCTGAGGTCAGCAGTACTAGATTGTGACAGTTTTCACTTTTGAAATGTGAATTGTTGTTTTTGTCCTTTTTAAAATAAGATCAGGACATCAGGGAGGTAAGGCTATGACACACAAGTGAACTGCATTAACACGAAGGGGTTTCACCTGTTTCACTTTCCCCTTTGGACCCATCTCGGTCCAGTGACTAGATTTGAATCAAGACAACTGAAGATGACTCTAGTTGCAAGGCAATCAGGATTAAATGACTTGTCCAGGGTTAATAAGCATCTGAGGCCAAAATTGAATTCAGTTCTTCCTGACTCTAGCTTTTTCACTCCACCCACTGCAACACTAAAATTCTTGGGTCAGAGGATTCTCATTTGCAGAAGTCTATCCTCATTGACTGAAATGGGTGACAATGCTCTGAGACCATTTGAAAGTGGGAAATTGGTAATAAGATATGAGAATTGGCATTCTAGTCTTGGTTTCTAACTTTGAAAGAAAACATATTCAGTTCAAGATTCTCTTTAGTTCATTGTAGAGAGAGAAATATTTGGGGAAGATGGCAACATGTACAAAAACAAATAATTAAATGATTTTCCTTTTCTCTGCTAACTACACTAGAAATTTTGAAGAATTTGCACTTAGATGAAATTTGAAAATTTCTCTATCTCTCTCTCAGTTGAATTGTTTTCTTGTTCTCATTGAGAGACCTCATTTAGACTTTAGAGAAACTAGATGACACAGTGGCTAGAGCACTGCCCCAGGAGTCAAGAGGACACAGATTTGATTCTTACCTCAGACACTTACTATGTGACCTTGGGCAAGTCACTTAAGCCTGATTATCTCTCATCAAGACTTTCTCCCATCATCCTAATTTGTATGGCTCCAGAGGAGAAAGTCAAGTTTTCCTCATCACTAAAATCTTTTACACACACACACACACACACACACACACACACACACACACACACACACACGTGTGTGTGCAGATATATATGTATATTTCCATGTATTAAATATATATATTCTCATTTGTATTTTCTTTTATTTATACTCTGCTATGTCAATTAGGATAAATTGATTTCTCTATTTACTGATTATGTTCATTAGGGAACTAGTGGGAAGGGAATGATTCCTAGGATGTATAATTTGAGACATTATTTCCCCATTTAGGTACAACAATTATTAGTATAATTTGTTCATAAAAATTCTCATTAAACTAGCAATATTTAATGGAGGAGATAAACATAATTCTAGTCAGTTCACCTCTCTTTGAAGAGAGCAGAGTAGCTGGACTCTGGTCCTGTTCTCCTACTACCCATCATGAAGGAATCAAGATTTCTCCGAGAGGAGAGTGACAAGGAAGAGACTAGGAATATCTACTCTTTTCTTCAAGCTCTATGTAGACAGATGGTATAAATACATATAGCTTACATGGGCAAGAGGCAACATACCATCCACTCATATTTTCCAGTCTACTTTCCTTGTCTTTCTTTCTGACCATCATTCCACTTGAAATTACCAACTATCAAAACTTGACCCAAAAGATTATGTCATCTTCTTCACATGATATCTCTTCATTTTCATTTAATATAGATGGTACACATTCTTGAATTATCATTATAATGTTCCTTATGTTTAGAATCTTCATTATCACTGCAAGATAAGATGGCCAAGTTTCCCATGAAAAGAAAACTTTTATGACCTTTGCTAATATGTTTTAGATAATCATATCAAGTCTTTCTTTTGTTAGGAAGAGGGACCTTCCAGTGAATATCTGGGAATTAGTTTTTCATCTAATTGTGTAATTCATGCTGCAATGTCCCAAGTTCAGGACTTGTATGAGATACAATCCTGAGAACAGAAATTAAGAACATATATTTAAATTTATATACAAATCTTAATTAGAATTATAGGAAAATTTCTTAATATATCTCTCAAAATGATAAAAAGAGAACACAATTCTGTAGAGGATTTCAAGGTAACAATTTATAAAATTCAAGTCTTAGTGAATTTAAATTTTCTCAAAAAGTATTATTTCCATTCCCATTCTTGAGAGTTCTAGCTTTCCTTCAAGACCTTTGACATTTAAATTCAAAATACCATCTTGCAAAGGAAATGAGATTGCTAGGAAAGTAACCCCCCCAAAAAATTTATTTTGTTTAACTTCCATGTCTGAGACCTATATAGATATTCAATCATATGGTAATATGCTGAGATGGTGTACTCCTGTAGAAAAGAAATAAAATTAGGAGTAATGAAGTTAATCCAATGATATGGTAGTAAAGCCACTTTGATTCCAGATATTCATATATACATGTAACCTTATGGATCTGTCATGAGGTCTTCGATTCCTTTGGAAAGGAAACAAGCTTGAAATTGCTTCAAAGATAATTTTCTGTCTCTATTTTCCAATAGCTATTCAACCATTTTTCTTGAATCAATTCCCTCACAAATTCTATGTTTGGAATAATAAAGGGAGTATAACACATTCTGACTTCTCTATTTTTTATGTTTATAAGATATAATTTTATATTGTTATATTCTGTAATTTGATATCCAATATTTATTATGAGAAATTAGTCCTTTTGCAATTGTAGTTAGCTAATATTTTTCCAGACATATATCCATAGAAGTTAGTACTCCTTAATAAATGATTCTGTATAAGAAGGGAAAAGTATCCCTTCTATTGGAATTTGTTCATAGAGTTTCAGAACAAAGATGCTATAAGCAGGTAAAATGATTAAACAAACAAATAAACAAACAAAAATAAAGCAATTTTTGAAGTGGTTAATTAGGATGTTTTATCTCATCTTTACTTGTAAATAAGATCTTGTTTGATTCCAATGTTTTTGTACCTCCTTACCGAGCTTTTACCAATCTGGTAAGATATAGCACAACAGTTCGTACTGCATCATTATAGATCTCAGTTACAGTTGCATTATTTCCCAGTAGATATTTCTCAGTGGATCAAAGGGTAACCTAGACCTCCATTCTCAGTATTTTACCCTCTAAGCTTTGGCCATAGAGTTGATTACTGTTGCACAGGGAAGAAAATTTCTGATGTGTACTTGGCTTGTTATTAGTTAATATTGAACATTTTTTGATTGATTGTTGCTATTGCTGTTGGTTTTGGCAATTGAGTGATTTCCCAGTAAAGAGACTTTCTGCATGATGATCTGCACATGCTTTGCAGCTTGATGCTAAGCTTGAGTTTTAGAGAATTATCTAGAGTAATGAAAGTTTGAGCTCCTTTCAAGATTTCTTCAATCAGTATGCTTCAGACAATTTTCTTTGTTTAAATTTTTATTGATATTGTTCCTCCATATCAAAAAATGTAAATTTAATCCAAGATTTGCTATCACTAATGGTAGTTCTCTACTACAATAACATGTTACTTCTCCATAAAAAAACTTTTTGCATGCAAAATTATGTATGAACTTATTTAAATTTAGCCTCTCAACTAAAATATTTTCTTTTTCTAGTACTCTACATGCTTTCATACAGACACTCTGTGGACTATGACAAAGAAGGCGGTCTAATTCTTTTTTGGCCTTAAACAGGACAAAACACCTCATATAGCATTTTGTTTACAACACCACAATGTACCTGTCATACGTTATTCTACATTATATATATATTTTTATTTATGTTGGAAGCACTTTAAAGACTTAAATCTCTATAAGGGCAAGCAACTACTTTTTTAATCTAAAATCCATTGCTCCTTTAGTACCAAGCACAGAATACAAACATAGTAGAATTGGTGCTTAAATTTTGGTTCAAAGTGAATTAAAATGAAGATAATTAAAATTTAATATTAATTAAAGTGAGGAGAAACCAAAACAATTAATTTTGTGATTTGTTTCAAATACTAACATATGTTATAGCTATAAATTTAGGCTTAATTCAAATAAAAGAATATATGAGTATGGTAAATTATTTTTGCTTTTTTTTTAAAAAAAGGAAGTCTTAGACTTGTTTATTCTCATATATCTTCTGTAATTACATAGGATATTTATGGTATAATTTTATATGATGTTTAAAAAATTAGAATCAAAGCCTGAATCAATATCCTACTAGTATTTGAATATAGATATGTGCTTATTTAATATGCAGTTATCAAGAAAAGGATAATGTGAACATAATGTTTATACAGATGTATAATTCTTCCTCTTTTCATCTTTAGAGGTATGCACATGAATTTAGTTGCTACACTGCTGAACACAACAATAGTGATCACTATCTATGTGCTTCTGAATGGACAAGGAAATTATATCTGGTAAATTTTAATTATTGTGAAGAAGATGGATGTCAACATGGAGCTATCTGTGAAAATAGAATTATTGAATTAAGGTATGTGTATCCTTATCTCACTATATTTGTAGAATTCTGCAAATCCATAATCTTATTTCAATTGATCCCTTATTCTCTTCTCTTGTCTTCCCTTCCTTTCCTGAAGTATAGGAATATAGCATTTGCTTGACAGAATTTAACTCCTCTGTTTTCTGCACCAGCATTTCTGAAGGGTCAGGAGTTGATGACTCATGCTTGATTTTTTCTGATAATATAAAATAAAGGGTTTTTCCTAATATAATGGAAATTTAATGAATTCCTACATCACCTAAGAGGACATTATCCACGTTTTTGATGTAGCCTTTTTCTATTGACTTTATGTCAAGTTAATTATTTAGCACTAATATTTTTGTAGCATATAGCAGAGACTACTTAACAGGTAATGATTATTATTATTATAATTATTATTATCATTTCAAGGATGTAGTATAATGAATTGTTAGGAAGCATCATGGAAGGTTGGATTAAAAGTTTCATTTAATGATGAATGCTTGGGTTGACTTCTGGTTCTGCAAGCTACTATATCTGTTACTTTGGACAATTCACCACCTATTTATCATTCTCAACAATAAAATCAATGTTTTATATTATATGAACTCTTAAAGATTAAATCTAGAGTCATAGATATTTCAAATGTATGTGAAATTCATCGTCAAATAACCTAATATCAACAATACATAAAAAGCAGAGAAGCAACCCTTCTTAGAGCAGTACAATTCTTAGATTGCTAATTTCTAGGATTTGTACAACCAGTCAATTCTAAAGAATATTTTATGACCTACATATTTTTTAGAATTGCATGTTACTCATGACATAGTGCTCATATTAATTCTAAAGCATTTAGATTTTATAATTGCTTCTGTGAGGCAATGATTAGCTTATTTGAAAATATTGTAATAAAAAATTCAAAGCCTATATTTGGAAACACAAAAGGCTTGAATAATATTTTCTGAGATTGTAAAAGTAAATTATTATATTTATCTTTCTTGTAAAGAATATTTTTTTGGTTTTGAACCATAACCCTGAAAAAACACAATTACATAAGCTTTCTTGGACAGTGTATGATTAAGATTTTCAGCAACAGCAGCAGCAACACCACCATCATCATTATCATTATTAAAATTTTGAAGTTTTTTTTCCAAGAAAGATGGGGAATTTAATTACACACAGAAATAGATTATTCTGCAGTTTGTATGTTGGTGTATTTACACATACATGATATTTATCACATGTTCTCTCCGACAGATATATAATTAACAGTGGGAAAATAAATAGACATAAGGATCTCCTCAATGGATAGAACAAAGGCCCTGTAGTCTTAATGATTTGCATTCAAAGATGGCCTCAGACAATTATTAGCTGTGTAACCCTGGGGAAATTGGCTACTCTCTGTTTTTCTCAGTTTCTTCACCAGTAAAATGAAAAAATAAAAAAAACTCATAACTTAGAAATAACGCTATTAGCACAAGTTCTTGTCACATAGATCAGTATATATAAAAGCTTATTCATTTATCTCAATTATATATGAGAACTTATTGTGGTGAACATGTGTTCAGAAGCCATGCACAATGTTATTACTATAGAATTTCAAAATTTTACTAATGATGTCCTTGTGCTGTTCTCAAAAGCACTGCTATTAATTGGGCTTTACTTGAATTGTATCTTCATCGGCCTCACTAGTTTAGAAACTTTCTTCAGGACTTCTCCATAATTACATTTATAAACTGGTCTCTGTTGAACTTTGATCACATCTTTGTCATAATCAGTTTGCTGATTCTAGCATTTCTATCCTAGATATTATTCTATGGTAGTACTTTCAATGATTTTCTCTTCAGGGTCAGTCAAATCATTTCAGCTTCAGTCCACTAGGGCAGTTATCAGCAAAATTATTTGAACTCCACTGCTATAATTGAAGGTACCTACCTCCTACACACAACATTCGATTACATGTCTATTAATTATATTCTTGTTTTAGTATATTCATATGATTTGTATAATTTAATCAAAATTGATTCTGTACAATATGAAAAAAATGAAATAAATTAAAATAATTTTCCTGCATTTATTGATAAAATACATTTTCTCTTTTGTAAGATACAAGTATAAATTGTTTCATAAGGGCAATGAAATTGAATGTTTTCTTATTTTTTTTAATTTCAACTAATACTTTGTTATACCGAAATTCAGACTGCTTCTCTTAAAAATAATTTTATATTTTAATGTATTTGGTAGTAGAAAAGTATTATTTTTTCTGAGATTCAAATATCCAAATTTAAGAAGTGCATCATCTTTACTGCTTACTAGACCATGATACTCATTATACAAAGGTTTATTTGTTTCCCATTGAAACAAATTTTAAATGTTCACATTCCCTGATGTCAACCAGTTGCTTTCCCCAAGTAATTGTATGGTTTTGCTATTGTTTACCTATCTATTTATCTAGCTAGCTATCTAGCTATCATCTATCATCCTCATCATCATCTATCAATATAATTTTATATCTATATACATATTACTACAGGTTAATCTATATAAGTATATATATATATATATATATATATATAGAGAGAGAGAGAGAGAGAGAGAAATGATAGACAGAAATTTAACATTTTCATTTAAACATAGCTGAAATTTTTCTTGAAATTTTTAAAAAGTTGGATTAGAACATTTTAGTTTTTAGCTTATAAAAACATGATATGTTTAAATAAATGATCAACTCTTTTTATTTCAGGAGAACAAAGATTGAAAAAAAATTTTTGGTTCCAGTGATGGCCTCATTCCATCAGGTTGTAAATACTAATAAAGTCAAAAGCTTTCCCTTTTCTTAAGAAACTCGCAATCTGGTGAGAGAATTAACATGAAAGCAACCATGCACAAACACACACACACACACACAGACACACACAGACACAAACAGACACACACACAGACATATATATATATATATATATATATATATATATATATATATATATATAATTACAAAGCAAAGGTATTTCATTAAAGGGGACTGAGAAAAATTTAGAGAACATGAAAAAATTATATTTGACTAGGTAATGAAGGAATTTGAATGCCATTAGATTATATGGTTCTTAGAACAGAAATCAGCATTGTGTTGCACAGCCCTTGATATGTTTATGCAAATATCCCTGAGTGTGATTCCCAATGAAGAAGGGAAACTGAGTAAGCACTTTAGGGGTTAGGAATTAAATTTATCATTTAGTTAATTATTTTGTTACCTCATAAGGGTAATCTTTTTCATGAGCATTGTTTCTAATTTGAAGTGGTGTGAGTTCTAAATTTGAGAGAAAGTGTCTAATTTCTATCTTACTGGTCATGTGATCTGGAAATCTAAATAGAACCTTTGATACTGTGTTTTTATAATTTGTTGGATTTTCCTCTCTCCTTCATTTTTGATATTATGTACCTAAGATATATAGACTAAATTCTCTCCTTGATGAAGATGGATGGACAGTTCTTTAGTTATAGCAGTAACACCTATTTAACAAAAGTCAAATTAACCCCAATCTGAGAATAGATGTTTTTTGATTGGATGGGGGTTGTACCTGAATTTGGGCTGAAATCAAAATATGCTGCAAAAGATAACTAATTTCAGGATTAACACGTTTTAATCTCTTTCTAGTTTTAAGAAAGTACTTACTTAAGTTAAATCTGTCTTTAGAATATTGATGCCTATGAATCATGAAGAATCTGCACATTTATAATATTAGTCAACTAAGAGGAAATCTCTGAAGAAGGTTATTAGCATCTTCAGAAATATTTCTCTGTATCACCAATCCTAAAGGACAGTTAGAAGGCACAAAAGATATAAAGTCAGACAAGGAGTCAGGGAAAATAATCTTTATGACTTCAAATGTGGGCTCAGAGACTTACTGGGTTGTACTGTGTTACTATGGATGTAATATTCTTTATAAACTGAAAGGGATGATAATGATAATTATAATTGATAATAATCTATACTTGCGGGTTTGATAATGTGTTTTTTTTAGTTTGTTGTTTTTTATTTTTTTATTTCAAAATACATTTTTTAATTAATTAAATGCTCTAGAAATCACTCATGTTTTATAAAAATCTATAAAAAAAATTGAAGTTTTGCTTCAGTTGTTTAAATTGTCATGGTTTAGTTATTCATGGAAGACCATGTTCATTAGTTGAAAAAATATATCAACTATGTTGAGGAGCTACTGTGTGTGTACTCTATTTGCATCTGAAAGAGTTACTTTAAACTCAATACACAAAAGATCCAACTTATAAATATGTCATTGTTTCCAGCTCTTTAATGATTTTAATGTGTTTACTTATACTAAATCATAAATGAAGAAAATGTAAGAGAGTGTGATTTAAGTAATAACTTCATTTTAAAACATTAATTGTAAGTTACTTAAATACTATTTCAGTGAAATGAGAGTTCATATAAGGATATTTGAAATGAGGGGGTAACTGGAAGAAATATAGAAGAGATAGAAATATTAGAACTAAGAGTCTGATTGGATGGGATATAATTACCTGTCACTTATATATCTTTGTAATGTATATTAGATAATAGTGTGGTTGAAATAGAGTAATCTATTGTGGGAAGAGAGCAATTGATGGGAAACACATATTAGAAGGACATTAAGCATCCTATTCCAGATAGATTTCCATTCAAAAAATATGTATCTGTGTGTAGTGGATGAGGGAACTCTCATAATTATAACTTGATTAAATGGGAGGAAGCATACATTTCCAATATTCCTCAAACTTTTATTCAATATCTAATGATGATTGCCTATTTTAAGGGTGAACTATAATTTCATTATCAATTGCCATACTAAAAATATACTTCAAGTAAGTTAACATGAAATACAATGGTTAAATCGTTTTTGGAAAGAGAGCAATTAACAGAAGAAAAGATTATAAATAATAAGGAAAATCATATTCAGATAAAAACTTGTTTCATAATTAAAGGAATTTGACAAAGTATATTAATAAAGATGGAAAACAAAACTATTAAAATCAACATAGTACCAATACTTGATTAGAAATAGGAGGCTAAATTTGCATTAGCAATACTATCCAAAAGTAGTTGTTTGAACATCAATTAGTCACTTCAACTTATTGATCTTCAATATATAATTTTTTTGTAAAAAATTCAGGACAATTCAGAAGATTATCTCTGAAGTTCCTTCAAGTTGTTTTTTTTTTTATATGAGGTTTCATATATAATGACTTACTGATGTGCCAATGTGCCAATTTTGATTACCCAATGGTGAACATTGTTGGCACTGTTATACTTAATCCAATATTTTGTTTATAAAACTGCACTAACTTTTCTTTAAGATTGAAAAGCCAATTGTAAAATATCTACTAATGTGACTTGATAATATGAAAATATAAAGGTCAGTACTGTAAAGGTATACTACAATTTTTCTTTCTGTGTGTACAGACACATTTTTAAGTTTGTATGCATATTGATGAATACAAATATTGAAGCATATAAAGTATAATATATTATGTACTACTATATTATATGCTACTATTCTCATATATATGTATATACATATATATCTACGTGTATACGTTTGGTAAAAATGATTCCTTGATATATTGATCTCTGATATATTTAGCTACCTTAAGTTATTGGTACAAGACATTTTTGTATAAAGTAGTTTAATACAGAAAAGGGACAGAAATATTCCTTTTTCATAAAGGGAAATGTTTAAATCTATTATAAATAATTTAACATATTGTTGAGGTTACAGATGAATATGTGATATATTAAAGGTAACAAAGGAAATTTGTTTAATAAAAACTGCTAAAATTTGGAAATGAAGCATTATTTCAGATGAAAATGAGCAGTTTTGAAGAGAAAATTAACTATGGCACATATTTAAAGACTTTAATGATCTTGTAAATTATAGAATGATTTTCTATTTATGTGTGAATAGTAACTTAAAAGAGAAGCTAAAGACATTTTATTAATGAAAACCCATGAAATATATCAATCAAAAAGTATTTCAAGGCCATAAAATGGGATTTGGGGCAGGACTGTATGGTCATCCATTCATTGGCATACAATTGTTTTATGAAGAAGATGATATAACACATAAGTATTGATGCCATGAATATTTGAAGATATAAATTCAGTTGAAAAGAATTACTGAATTTATAGGATAAATTTGTGGAAAGACTTACCTTTAAGTGAAAGGCAAACACTGAGAGCCATTGAAATAAACGCCATATATTTCTATAAAAAATTATAGTAGAAATGAATGAATGCTGAGATTGAGGCCTAAAGAATGTCACAGATAAAGAAATGGTTTTGTGACAAGGCTATTTGCAAAGACATTGTCATAGTCAGTCAGCTAAAAATGAAGCTGACTACTAATTAATGACTGACCAAATATTAAATATTTATTAAGCACCTACAATGTGCTAGATATTTTGTTAAACTCTGGGCATTGAATTACAGGTAAAAGGATCTCTGACATTGAGGAGCTTACAATCTAATGGAGTAGATAGCATGCGAGCAAATATATATGAAGCAAGATATAAATAGAATGAATTGGAAATAACAACAAAGGAAAGTCACTGGAACTAAGAAGGGTTAGAGAAAGTTTTCTGTTGAAGGTGGGGTTTTTGCTGTCATATCAGTTCGGTCTTATCCAAGTGGGATTTTCTTGGCCAAGGTACTGAAGTGGTTTAACCTATTCCTCCACAGCTCATTTTACAGATAAGGAAACTAAGGCAATCAGCGTTAAATGCCTTATTTAGGATTTTAATTTTTATTTAATTTTAATTAGGATCAGAAAACTAGTAAGTAACTGTGCCAAGATTTTAACTCATTTTCTGACTAGACTCCAGGTCTAGCAATCTATCTACTGCTGCATCTAGCTGCCTTAAATGGGATTTTAGTTGGGAATTAAATGAACAAAATGAAGACTGTAGTTCCAGCTTTTACTCTTCAGAACTACATAAAGCTAAAGAGAGGAAAAGATTATTTAAAGTGCACATTGTCCTATTCTGCATCCTCTGCATTAAGAAAGAAAAACAGAGAAGTGAAAGTACACTTTCTACCACGACTTAGTGTATAAGACTATGTTTAGATTCTTTTTTTTTGCTCAGACAAGCAATCTGAATTATTTGCCAAGAACTCTCTTTTAATAGGAGAGTTAACTTGATTATTCTAGTGAATTTTTCATTGTTCTGGTTTAAAAGAATTTGTTATTCAAATGCATAGGTAACAAAATGCCCTTTTAAGTGTAAACATAAGTTGAAGGATCCTGTAATTGTTTTTTTTTTTTCCTATTATAAAAAGAACATTTTCCCTAACAGGCAAACAACAGGAAGCAGTTTATTGTGGTAAAGATATTCTTGAGCGGAACAATGATGCTGATGTCTGTAATCCTAAATTGTCAATTAGACTAAGCATGTTTTTTATTTTTTCTCATGTGTTTCTCTACCATGTTTCTATTAATGTGTCTATTCTCTCCGGTGATATTGAGCGTAGTGGTAGGAGAGTATAACAGCCTAGTTTCATCTAAGACATTTGATGCATTTTCATATTTATTTCTTTACTGTAATATAGGACAACTTAAGATATAATCATTATTTATTTTGGCTTGTTGCTAAGTAAATGGATATGTCAAAGATCTAAAAGTTTCATTTACAAGTGCTTGGTAATGTGTAAATAAAAATGTTTTGGTAAGGGGCTCAAGAGCTATCATGATGAGAAGAGTTTCCTAACTATTTACTAACTGCACCAATGCTGCGAATACCCTGGATTTGAATGCAAGTACTTAGTGGTATTCTATCTCTGAGTTTTGATCATTGTGAGAACTAGTTACATCATAGAAGCCAACATGAAGAGTCAATAGGCATGGTATTGCCCAGATAGCAGTTATGAAATGCTAGAAGTGGGATTGACTGTCCCTGCATCTGCTCCATTTGCAGTTTCATAAGGAAATATCACTGACTTTGGGGACAGATAAGCTTTGATAAAATTCAACACCACTGTTTACTTGCTTGGAATTTTGTCAAGTCTTTCAGCCCCAGTTTTTTTCTCTGTAAGCCTCAGTTTCCTCATAAGTAAAGTGAAAGGATTTTACTTGATGAGCTGTAGGCCCATTGAAGTTTTGAATCTATGGTCCTATGATATCATCTTAAATTAAACTGCCAAAGTTTTTTAAATGAATAATAAATCGATTATTCAATGCATGTACTTTTGTCATTTCATTAGAGCTTTTCTGTGAATTAATCATATTGAATCATTAAATATATTTAAAAAGAAATTTTCTTAGTGAGATAATATTGCATTTAGACAAAGACAGAAGCTGAACCTTTAATAAAATTGAAAACAAAAAAATTATACATTTTAGCTGTTAATAATCTCTTGATTACAAGGGGGAGGTTCTGTGAAGCTGACATTAATCATTGCTTAGAAAACCAATGCATGACATTTGTACAATTGCAGCTGCAAATTTCTTCAAGGACATAAAGAAGTTTTCAGTGAAATAGAGACAAATGGATGTGTACCTGAGCCCTCCAAAAAAGGAACTATCTGCATAGATTTAAGTGACCATATCTTCTGCCAGTGTTGCCCTGTATTTACAGGTAAGTGTTTTCCTGGATATCGTACTCTTCTCTCAAAAGGCTGCTGAGGTATTTCTTTGACATATCACAAATCTAACATTTCTTATTATAATTATATGCCTTTATTATTTTGTAAAAAGCAAATACCTTCTTTTGGAATAGTCATTTTACTTCTCTAAATAGGCAATTACAATATTTATTATATCTTGTTGCTCATGAAAAATGGGACTCAGATTGCTGGGCTGCATTCTGGGGACCAAAATAAGAGGTAGCAAAGCATTCCACAGAATATAAAGCAGTCATTTCATCACAGAAACGTCTTTGAAGCCCTGCACTGCCGATGTGGCTGTATATAATCTAAAACATTATTTCCCTTATTTTTTTCCTACTTACAGAAGGTACTTGAAAAAACATTTTTATTTATGTGAAATAATATTTCTTGATTTAAAAACAGAACTTCAATATTTGCTTTTTCTATTTTTCAGTCTATCATATGGTTTTCCATTTTACTGATTTTGATTGGTTATGTCACATATCTAGAATAGTTTCACTTTTAACCTCTATCTACTCACTTTGATGACTTCTTTGAAGTTTCAAATTCAATGCCATTGGCTGGAAGAAACCTTTCTGATTTCTTTTGTATTCTCAATTTTCACTGCATATTTCCAATAGATTAGAATCAATTATTATATTTTCTCTATCTATACTTTCCAAACTGAATTTTAATGTATGTAAAAATTTTGCAGTATTCATTATTTGCACTATTCAATTATATAATAATTTTTATTTAGCAATAAATTTATGCTTAAATATACTCATCAAATTTATGAATAGGAATAAGTCGAAATGCAAACAAAACATTTTTAGATATTTAATGACCACTGTTTTTAGATATTAATTATTTAAAATTCAGAGCAAATACCTATGTAGGTCAGAACAAACAACCTAATTTTTTATTATAGACATCTTTGGCAGCCATTTAAGGGACATGAAATATGTGATTTGGGTAATAAGGTAAGCTGATATCAAATTTTATGAAAATAGAAACTTCAAAATGGTGGGATGGGAGACGGTCAGCAGGCACAAAGGAAGGAAGAGTTCTCTTCCATCTACAATCTGACAGCATACTATTTTATATAATAATATTAATTAGTTTCAAGTCTATGTTTTATCTCTATTAAAAGACTGTAGGCATTATCATTACTGTCCAAATTCACAACCCTGGATCAGAGTCCAGTCACATCACCCTAGTTATTACTGTTTCTATATATCCACCTTCCTACCCCTCAAAAAACATCTAATAATATTTTAAATAATTACTTATTTTAATGTTTATGACTAAAAATAGAAAGTATGCACACAATCACATTAGAGACACAATGAAAGATACAGAAGAGATAAATGTTCAACTCTAGAATCTAACACTATATAAATGATTTCTAAAACCTATCAAAATCCAAAAAACTACAACAAACTCTGCAATTCTAGTGTAATTTCCTAAATGATGCATTGCAAAATAAAAAAGTTGTTTTCAGGAATTTAATTAAAATTTTGGCCAAAAAATAACAGTTGTATGCATAATGGATGGTACATCTGGGACTTTCTCCAGAGAAACCATATTTTAAAGTTAGAATGCTTGTATTAATTGAACTGGCACGACATAAGCCAAATATAGTAGAGTGAGGGAATGTTCCATTGTTTGTGTTGCTTTTGTTGCATCATTGGTCATGTTAATGAACTTTTGGGGTGAAAATAAAGATGTGCAATCATTTAATCAAGAAATATTGGAACTTCACTGCTGAGGGAAGGGGGGTGATAAGGGAGGATAGAAGGGAACAGTTTACCTTAAAATACACATAAGCATATGGATGAAATGTTGAAAAACTTTTATAACATGCTTTTGGAAAAATGAAATATCAATTAAAAATATTGAAGCTGATTCTACTCAAAGATTTTGACACTCTGCCAAAATTAATGACAGTAATTTCATAAAGTGAAGGTCAGTAGAAGAGTTGAAATACTACACAGAGTTGAAAGTAAGAAATTATTTCTGTTACTCTTACAACTATTAACTCAATAGTTTTCAACAGTAATAATACTATCATTTGAATAAGGTTTCCAAAGCTCATTATATATTTTATCTTATTTGTTTCTCTCAATAACCCTGTGAGGAAAGTACTTTTGTTATCTTCTATTTTTAGTTGAGGCAATAGAACCTAAGGAAGAGCAACTGTCTTGCTAAGGGTCATATAGCTATTAAATTTGTGAAGACAGAGAAGAGCTCATCTATTAATGATTCCAAATCTAACATTCCATCCATTGCACAAGAAATATTTTCCCAATTCCTTCATCAGAAAGATAGGTATACTGTTTTCTCTTTTCATTTGTCAGTATGTCATACTGTATCCAATTTTGAGGCTGAATCCTTATTCAGTCATTTAGGCTGTAAATTTAAAATAATTTTTCTTATCTCATAGGCATTTTGTGAGATTCATGGAATAATAGATCATTGAATTAGAGTTATAAGCAATAACTCATTATAAGACAGCTAGTTAAATTCGCTCACTTATAGATAAAAAAATGGAGGCCAGAAAGTTTAAATCACTTGACCAAGTTCTCACACCAAAAAATGGGTAAAAAAGTGAGTTCTAAATTCAAATATCTTAACTCCAAGTCTGGTACTTCAAATTTAGTTCTAAAGTGTTATTCTAAATTCAATGTGAACACCATCACTCAAAAGAATAATTTTCTTTCAACCCAAGAAACAGTTTCATTCTATGATGCCTATACCTGTTATGTCATGTCACATTGTTGAATTTTGAAATTGCATCTACATTCCACAAACCTCTATTCACTATTTTGTAGAATCCTTCCCATAAATTTGAACAGTTATTATTCTTCATCCCTGAAAATATTAAAGGTACCCAGAGATTTGGACAGAATTGTTTTATATTACCCTAGACAAGGTTGCCTTTATAGTCAGTTTCAAGGATAAGTACAACTTTCTATATTAATTTTACTGGAATTCTGTTGAGTTGTTATGATTTATCTCAATAATTTAAAAAATATTGAATGAAATTTATTTTCTCCAGTTGAGAAATGCAAGTAAACTAATGTCCTGATATCTAAAACAATGAGAGAAAACCTTTAAACATAACACAAGTTCAAATAAAAGTCATCATAGAAGTAAATAGAATTATTAAGGAAACATCTTTTGAATACTATGAAAAAAATGACATTAATGTGAAATGACTGTATCCTCAAATTAATATTTTTCTCATCATTTTAATTTTGAAAATATTTCTTTGGTTTTATTTTTTCAATAGAAGGTTTAAAACAATTGCTAATTCAGCAAAAAGTTAAATAGTATATGTTTGAATTAACAAACCTATCTATACCTCTACAAAGACTAAATTCTATATTACTAGCAATCTTGAATTGGCATACTAAGTTCAGATTTTCCCTGTGGTGCCTCATAAATTTACTGCTAGTCCTTCAACTATGAATAGATTGACATAACTAATCATCACAGAATTTAATTAGTGCATATTTTGAAAGATAATAATCTTCAATAGTGATTATTATGGACTCACACTCAACTCAAAACATAAGCAAGACTTGAAAAATTGTCATATTTATGTTTTCACAATGTTGAGAGCATACAAATATGAAACTTCAATAATTAATAACAATATCTAATTTTTGTTTAGAACTTTATGATTTACAAAGTGCTATATATGCATGGTCTCATTTAATCCTTGCCATCATACTGTGAGGCATGAGTCATATGAACTAATTACCCACATGTTGCATTCTGTGAACTTTGTTATCTTACATGAAAGATAACAGCTTCTGAAGAAAGAAAAATCAATAGCACCCAGATAAAATCTAAAGGCAAATGGTGATTATGTATGGATGCATAGATCTGGCTGGCAACCTGTTAACAATTGAGAAATGTAAAAGTATCATTAAGGATGAAAATCTATACTAGTCACATGGTAAGGGAAATGGGTAACAGGTAGATACTATTAAACTTTCAGATAAAGAGGAAACTCCCTTTTATACATTGTACTCCTTTTGAGGAAATTAAAGGACAGTCTGACCAAAAAAAAATCATAGTATTTGTTAGTAATGTTGGATTTTGATCTGCATTATTAGAGGTAACTCATTATTGTTGAAATATCACCTTCATATGGATGTTGAATATTCACAGAAAAGGTACCTGAGATTTGGAGAAGTTAAAGTATCCCCCCAGTTTTGCACCACTTGTAAGTATACAGGGAAATGATTAGAACCAAGATCTTTCTAATGCGAAGTCCAATACTTAATTCATTATTCTACAATGACTTTCATTGAACTGGTTCAAATTTGTGTATACAAAAAAAATTTATCTTTTCTATATGTTATTTTATCATGATAAATTCTAATAATGTAAATTATTTCTTCAAAACCATGGAAAAGCTTATAATTGATAGGAAGGCTTTTTGGTCATTTGAGATTCATTACATAAATAGAACTTGAATGTTATGAAAACATTCTCTCATTGAATAAATATGACACTAGCAGATGCAGACATTAAAACAGTGCTCATCTGACACTCTCAAAAGCAGTTTTAGATATGCACAACCAATAAAGAATCTTCTCAGCCTAAGGTGGCTTGGGCATTAATTATATGTGAGATAAAAGATGCTCATAGGAATCAAGAATTCACAGTCTGAATCAGGGAGCAGGAAAATCTTTATATCCTCAAGGAAAGGACACATCCAATTGCAAAATAATATCTTCCAAGGAGTGTGTAAAAAAAATGCATGTCATTTTATAGTAATTAATAATCTTACCACTAAATTCTGTTTTATTCCACCATTGACTGATGAGAAAAGTTCACAATCTTCGTACTAATGTTTGCCAATCTCTTATTAACATAAATATTCATCACTTAATCTATATCCTATTAAAAGTGATGTTCTACAAAATGTATTTCTTCTGATCAAATTTGGAGATATCCAATAAGAAAAAGAATCAATTCAATTCTTCTTAAAATTCTATCATTTCCAAGAATATGGAAACCAGACAATTATTATTTCTAAATAAATAATAAAGATAAGGTGAAACAGAAGCATATTCATAAGAAGGCTGTACTGAAGGTCATTTTCACCACCTGTGCATAAGAATGTTTTCTTTCTATATTTGAACAACAAAAGAGATAGAGAAATTACAGTTCAAGTAACTGTAGACAACATTAAATACTTGGGAATCTACTTCCCAAGGCAAAACCCAGAAACTATATGAGAAAGGTGTTCATGAGGAAACCTCATGGGAGACTATCTCACAACGATAAAAGAAACAACCTATGGGTTTGCCTTCCTTTGGAAGCAGCCTGCTCTGGGGCTGGGGGTAGGGGACTACAATACCCCAAATTCTTTTACCCTTTTGTTTTTCTTTACTGCTTAGCTTGTCTGCTACTTATGCTACTTGTCTTACTATGAAGATGACCAGCTCAGAGGAGCATGATTTCCCTAAACTCTCTCACCCTCTTCTGAAAATAACTATCTTATTGCTTCTCTAAAGAACTTAATCTGCAAAGTTTTTGTTGTGGTCTGTGAACTTTATGTGGTGATCTATGAACTTTTTATAGTAACTTGTAAACTATTAAAGCAACCTGTGAATTAAAATGTAGACCTTTTCTTACCCTCCTGAGTAAGAGAGATTGATGAATTCTTCACAAAACAATCCCACAGATAGATCTTTAATCCACCTTTCCCACCCAAAAAGTCTATTTTCTCCTTTCTTCATAATTGCAAAACTCTGATGTGATAGATTCACTCTAAGATTCTATTCCATAGGAAGAGAAATATCCTCCTCATTTTTCTCTCGAAGCTTACCTCTTGCATTGACCTAGTGCCTTTTTCAATTACCCTTCTCCTGCCTCTGGGATTTGTGGGAGAAGAGGTACATAGTGTAAGTTTTGAGAAAGACTGACCAGTCTAATTTTGGGTGGGATGCTACTTGAGGGGGTCACTCCATTTCCTCCCCATAAGGTCTCTCTTGGGGGAGGGGAGTGAGTCTTTTGTTTTTTTTTTCCTTTGTTTTGTTTTTTGTTTTGTTTTTTTGCATGGTGTGTGCCACCTGATGGATTCTGACTCTCCATTCGAGTCAGAAAACTTATCTTAGGGCTATGAGTTATTCTTTCTTTGAAGACTTATTTGGGGTGGTAGTAGGGGACTTTGGTGAAAAAATGGTCATAGTTAGAATTAACAGCATATGGGAAAATCTTGTTCCGTAGACTTATTCCATAGACTATTTTCTACCTCTTTGTTATGTCTCTGCTTTTGATTAGCTGGTTTGGCTTTCTGTTGCCATGATTGCTAGTTTGGCTACCTAGCTGTTTTTATCTGTGTTGTGTATTCTCCTGTTATCTTGCTTCTCACCTAGGGAATTGGGGAAACCTCTTTGTTCTGTCTCCATTATCAGAAATTCAACTGCTTCTCTGTGCTTTGATCTATATTGTGTACTCTCCCCTTTTCCCCTTCTGGCATTGGGAACTGGGGAGATACTGTGCATTTTGGGGTCCTACAAGGATTGAGGTTGTACATTAGCTAAAACTCATAGCTCAGTCTTCCCTGCCCCCATCCTATTCCATTGAATCAAGAATTGTTTCCCTCATTCTACTCTCAAACTCCACTCTACCTCTTGGAACTCTGACTGTTCTTTTCCATAAACAGGAATATATTTTGATTTTATATAATTTGGGAAAATTTCATTAATTAGATATTCAGACATTTTGTATTTTTGCTATAGTTTTCTCATGTTGACCAGAAGCCATTTATGTGCTTGCACAATAGTATAGGTCTTTGGATTTCCTAGAAGTTTTGTAGTTACTGGAAATGGAGAAATGAGACATTTGAAGCTATCTGAGAGTAGAATTGCCATGGGTTTGGAAAAGAAATAGATATTTAGCTAAAAATATTCCTTTAAGAGTAGAGGGACAGTGTTCCGCCCTCAGCCATCGGAGCCGGTCGTCTTCTGCAGCTCGTCCTCATCCTCGGCCGGGCGCTCGCCTCCGAGCACTCGGCCGAGGGACTCCGGCGGCCTGGCCACGGGAGGAGCCTGGTGGAGAGCGCGGGGTCGTCCTTTGGTGAATGTCCCGGAATCCGCAGAACTTTGTGCAAAACGTGCGGCAAGCCTCAGAAAGGGACGCAGTTCGAGAAAAGCCAGGATTCCCTGAAGGAACTGGGGAAAAGAGGAAACCATCGGAAGCAGAGCGGTTGTGGTGGGCAGACAAAAGAAAGTTTTCAGAAAAAGGAAAAACAAAAACAAAAAGATTGTACTGAGGCTTGACTGTATGGAACCCAGCTGCAGTTCTAAGAGGAAGCTTGCCATGAAGAGGTTTAAGCATTTTGAACTGGGAGGAGTTAAGAAGAGAAAGGGCCAAGTGATCCAGTTCTGAATTTCATTGTTTTCATCTTGATAGGGAAAAAACCCATCTCATTCCATTCCTTGGTTTTTGTGTTTTTTTGTCTTGGAAAGGAAAAGACTTGAAAAAAAAAAACAAGTCTGATACTATGTGAAGCTGTTCCCACATAGGAATAGTTTTTGAAGATGTACTTAAATAAGATCTACTTAAATGACATTTATGTTATAGAGAGAAAATCCAGCTGATCATTGGGGGAGGAGCCTGGAGAACTTGGTTGTTAGGACTATGGCTAACATAGTTGCTGACAGCCTGGATTCCTAGGTAGCTTGAAAGTTCGATAAATTAGGAATATAAATCAATTAAAAAATCACTAATAAAAATACAGGAAAATTTTATTCCTATTATAGACTTTCAGCAAATTAAAAGTACTTAATTCATCACTTTTAGGGGCTGCCCTGTTTGAAAAATATTAATGATTGAACTGCCTGGTCATTTATTACTCAAACTCATTCATACCCTGTTTTCAAAGTATTAATGAAGTGACTTCCCATTTCTAGGTTGAATTCTCTGTGAAGTAATCAATAGTGATTGAAATCCCTGTGAATTGAAAATTGATAAAAATTATGTTTAGGGAGAGGTAGGAATGACAGCTAAGCAAGATGTTGAACAGTAGAGAATGTTTTTCATTTTACATCGTTTGTTTGTGTTTCATAAATCCATATTAGCCTTTAAGCCTTCTCACGGGCTGAATGTTTGTCTGTGTCACTCTATGTATCTGGGTACAGTGCTCAGCACTGTACCTTTCACAACTAAAGGTGCTTAATAAATGTTGAGTCTTCCTAAAAAAAAGTAGAGGGAGAAGTTCTACTATTATCATTTGAAATTTTCAAATTTTAAGATACTTTATAAAACTTTATGTATTTCTGAATGTTTTGTAGTGAAAAATAATGAATGTTTATAGTAAAGAAGTCAGCTTACTATTTAATAGTTTCCATATGACAACCAGGGATCTAATTAAGAATTCAAAATAGAGATCTACATTTGGAGACAATATCTTAGAGTTTCAAGGAAATAAAAATGGAGGTCACCACATTTTCAAACTTCCTTTTGTTACAAAAGTGAGCAAATTTAAAATGATTTTCATATTGTTAAAATCTAAAAATTGGCAATTTGACAATGATTTTATTTGCATTAGGACAAACTTAATTTGAAAAGAGAGACATGAAAAAATGTTTAGTGGAATTTCTTATGTATGTTTCAACTGAAAATTTTTTACTTACTACAATTGCATGAGAGGAAAAATATCCCTATCTAGCTCTAAGTTGTTATTGGTTGAAATTTACTTGCTGGAGTAAAGGTTTTGGGAAATATAATTGATTCTTTTATTGAAGTTTGAATTCTGGTATACTAGTTCTCTGAATGATCATCAATTCAGTAATCCACCATTTTAGAAAAAAATCTGAAAGGAAGATCTTAGGCCTCAGCCCAAGGCAGGATCACTAAAGTTAATTTCCCTTTTTTGCTCCTTTGAAAAGGATATTTCCTAACTAATTATTTCCTTATCTGGGTTTGAGATAGTATGGTTTCTACATTTTTTTAGCAACTGTGACTCTTAGTTGATTGAAAATTTTATCCTGTTGTATGTGCATTAACATCAAAGATTCTTTTGATACAAATCATGTCCCAGTTTTTTTTCCATTTATGATATTACTATGCACACAAAAAGGGGCAAATACATCATGCACTTCTAGTATTTTCCTACTTACTAAAAAGGCCAGTTTGGGGAAGTGATACAAGATGTTAGATTCACTGATTCAATTACAAAATGATTCAGTCTTTCTTGGGATTATTATTCTGTTTTCTAGAATCACTATATTTCCCTAGGTCCTTCTTGCTGGATCTCCTGCCTATTCTCCTTACTGGTTCCTATCTGAACTTAGGACACAGAGTTGAATCTTTCCTGTGGTATATTTCCTCTTACAAGTGATACATATCAATCTAGTGACCCAAGTAGAATGTTAATGCATATATAGCATGATAAAATTTCCAATCAATTGCTTGATTTCAAGTAAGAGTCATAGTTGACAATCAATCACTCTGCACCAGTATCTGTGTGCAAGTGTCCCTGGGATGCTGTCTCAGACAGTTGTTGGATTCATCTTGACTTCTCCTAGTATGATAAGTGATTAGTTTTCATTTCTGCATTAGTTATGGGAAAAGGAGGAAAATAGTTTATATCTTATAGAGAAAAAGTAGATGAAAAAACTAAGGTGGATTAATGTAGAATCAGAGTAATATAGGCTAACAGGATATATATCAAGTAAACTTACATCTTACTGGGGGAAAAAGGGAATCCCTCTCTAGAGAGGAAATGGACTGATTTGCCTCAGAAAAGCAGGTATGGGTGATGAAAGTACACTAAAAAAATTTTTCAGAGACTAGTCTGAGCAAAAGAAAGTTTTTATTTGCTTTTCTTCAGAGAAGGGCAGACTGATCAAAGAGCTTTGCCTAAAGGTCTGTGAAACAAGATTATTTAGCTCCTAACACAAGTCTCTAATCACCTTCTCCTTTAACATATTGGCTGGGTCTCCAGAGGTAAAATCTTATTTGAAGAATATCTACACCAGCAACAGGCACAGAGAAAAGAATGGAATGTTTTCATAATATTTTTTTATATCACATGGTGGGTTAACTTGGGACCCACATCACTATCTTAATGAAGTAATGTCTATGGTTAGACTGCAAAAATAGTCTTATCATAAAACAGATGGCTCATGAGCTTCTCTTTTGGAATGCAAGGTCTTTCTAGTAATAGTCCAATAATAAGTTTGTGTTTCTTAACATTTCTTAACCCTGAGAAGACTTCACTAGGAATATTAACTCTGAGAGCATATAACTGGGAATTTCTTGGAACATACTGACCAAACAACCCATACACACACATAGATGTGATGAGTGAAGATGAAGACATCTGGTCTGTCTCTTTTCTCCTGAAGGCATTCAATATCTTTCTGGATCTGCAGAGTCCATTCCAATCTCCAATCTGGATGACTTGTTGAGAAATTCTCTTCTAGTAAAGGAAATTCTTAACACATCTTATCAGACTTAGACTCTTGTTTTCATAATTAGACAAAAAAAATCTAGACTATTAAAATTCACAGTTTTACTTACTCACTGCCACATTGATATACATACTTGACTTTAACAAAAATAAAACTTCCATAATTGTTTACTTCACAGGTGAAAGTGCTGAAAATTGTCCAATTAACTTGAACTTATAACATACATCAGTGCAAAGAGTGCCCAACAAGTGACATTCAAACAGCCTTAACTTCTTGCTCATGAAAATAATAACTCATGAATCCTTAACTAAAATAATTTTTTCCTTCCCAAAAATATTTCTAATTAAACTATAAGTGATTCTTCTCCTGATATACTCAACTGACTTACATTCCCTTCCTAAAGTAGAACTTGAAATTGCTACTGCACAGAAGACATATATCATGAGATTGCACAAACCTTTTTATTCTTCTTCCCTAAATATCCCTTCTAACATAAAATCAAGGGATTTAATTCTTATCTAGCAAATGCGAGCCTAACTAGCTATTAAATTCCAATTGACCAAAAATTCCTATATCAGAATTACTTAAAGTAATTTACTATAAAAAAACTAGGATATCAAAGGAAAATTCCTTTAAAGAAATGATTTTAAGTGTCAGTTTCCAGGTCATGTGGGTAGTCAAATGCCTTAAACCAAATTTTGGACTTATCTGGTGAGACATCATTCAAAGTCACATGGGAAATCAAGTCAAAAGGTCCCATTCTCAGGGTGCACTGAAAGCAACCCCTTCAACTTTTATTTCATTGTACCTGTCACTTGTGTGGTCTCCAAACCTCCATTGGGCTTCAAAGTTTCAAAAGAGCTTTGAGCCAACAACACTTTCTTTGCTAGTCATACCCCAAATCAGACACAAAATAAAACCCAATTAAAAGTCCCATGATCTAAAATAGTAATTCCATCTAGTTTGACCTCCAAGTGAATCTACTTCACAAAGACTAAATGTTAATCATAATTTGGATAGGGGAGGGTCACAATCCAAATCCCCCTTCCCTATTTATATATTTACTCCGAGTTTCCCCTCTGGATCTCGCTATCATACAACTATGAAGTAACATCTATGGTTAGATTGTCTTCCCAGTTTGCAGAAGTAGTCTTATCATAAAATAGGTGACTCTAATATACTAAATATCAAGAAGCAGTCAAGTTCCCCCAGCATCTGGAGTATTTTATGACATACCAAAAAAGCCTATTCACAAATATTTTTCATAATTCAGTTAGAAGGTTTATCCTCCTGGTGGCACTAACTGCTAAACTGCATACCCACATCTCTTGTCTAAAATATTTGCTTTATTTCTAAATAAAGATGCTATATTAGAGGCCCCTACTTAAATACACTTCTTTCTAGCCTACTATATATTACACAATAAATAAACAACTCTTTTGACTAGGAGATTATTTCCAGAAATGTCACTTAACAATTAGCCAGATTGTCACAGAAAAAAAATCACTAATTGTTATCATTGTTCTTTCCCATGTTACTCAGGTACTTTCACTTCAAAGTAAACAGCCACAATTGTCATATATATATATATATATATATATATATATATATATATATATATATGTATATACACTCACATATAAATACACACACATATATAACACAATCATCCAAATTTGTAAATATAATTGGCAAGTTCTTATTCAAACAATTCTCTATAAAAAACCTGTTTGATTATTAGCCATGTTTGAAATATAAATCATTACTTTCACAATTGTTTCAATCCATTAGATCCTCATATCTTCATAGGAGACTTTAAATCTTCAATATGTTTCATTAATTCCAAATGTAATAAAACAGTAATAAGAATAACACTTTAAATGCCTGATTTTACAAAATGATTTTTCCTTTATTGCATTTATACCTGCACTTACAGATCTAGAATGTGGTCCAACACATTATTTAAAAATTTCAGGGAATCCAGTGGTTGATAATTTCTCTCATTAATCCTTCAAAGCAATCAATCATTATCTAGTTTTTGACATCATTGGCGTAAAATAGCTCATATTTACAAAAGTAGATCACATAGGTTTTCAGTAACTTACTCATCAATTAGGTACCTATCTATGGGTTATATAGTTTTTTTTCAATTTTCCAATCATTTTTCAAAGCCCCTCACATTTATTCAACATTAGTGGAAAGGATAACTTGCAGTTAACATATACTTCCTAATCTCTTATACACTATCCTTCTGAGTCTTCATTTTATGTGGGGGACAAATCAAATATGGTATTTTACTTCTTTAAAACTGAACATTAAATTCTTAGATTTTATGAAGTATAACGTTTCCATGCTGATGTCACATTCTCAAAGCAAAAAAAAAAACAAACCAGGTTCTCTTAATGTTAACCTTAAAATTTTCTTTAAAAACAAATGACTTTTGGGGCGGCTAGGTGGCATAGTGGATAAAGCACTGGCCTTGGAGTCAGGAGTACCTGGGTTCAAATCTGGTCTCAGACATTTAATAATTACCTATCTGTGTGGCCTTGGGCAAGCCACTTAACCCCATCTGCCTTGCAAAAACCTAAGAAGCAAACAAACAAAAAAAATGACTTTTTGTATCTCTGTTTAATGAACTTATTTACTTCTTATTCTAAACACACTCCTATTTTTAAAAAAGAAAATAAGATTCTCCACAAATTTAATATTTTATATATACAATGATAATTTCAAAAACCCAATGTAAACTTCTTACCCATGCCAGTGTTACAAGATACATATATTTTTTCTTAGTTTAAGTAAACTAATTTGATTTTACATATAAATATTCCTCTTCATAAACATGAGGTGGAAAAACAAAGCCTTAAAATGTTGAACAGGTATTTTTTAGTTTTCTCATAGCAAATCTTTATAAATGTGATAGGTTAAATCTTAATTCATTCACCGTTTGCTATTACAACACACTTTCAAATCCTCAAAAAAAGGTTAGTTTGAATTTTATAAAATTTACTACTAATACATTGTGGGTTTCAATTTCATGTATATTCCCTTTATTCTCTAGAAGTTTGCAATGCAGAAAAATTCTTGACCAGATATTTTTAAAAATTCCTTCTAATGACTGCAATATTTTCTTTATACTTCTCTCAAATTCCAAGTCATATCTAAAATGATTTAAAATATTTTTTCAAAACTAAAAAGTTTGCAAATTTTTCTTGTCTTTATCATTTCAATTCTAACTTCCCAATGCTCTAACTTATAAGAACTTTTTATTCTCCCTGACCCAGATTTCCTAATATTATAATATTTTATCTTCCCCCAAATTTGAGACATAAAAGTAGTATGTACTAATTCTTCATATTTACTATTTATCATTCCTATCTCAACACAGATTTTTTCAAATGCATGAACTACATGACAAGCATATTTTGAATCTGTATAAATATTACCTCTAGACTTTATTAACAATTTTAAAGTTTGATAAAGAGCATTTATCCCACAGGTCTGTTCTGACAATGGTTTTGACAGATTCCCAGTCTCTACCTAGGCCATTCAGTCCTTATCAATTATAGCATATCCATTAATTCATTTTCCTCCTGTGACTCTGTAGTATTCATATAGCATTTACAATCCCCTTACTTCACTTTACATGTATTTTTAGATTACTTTGTACAAAAAATAATTACATTATAGAATTACCCAATTTGAAGAAAATAACATAAAAATTAACATTTACCTAGAAATTGCTTTCAAACTTTTCATATTATGAGATTTGTTACTTTCCAATCAAGTCACTGCCAGATAATGCAAAAGTGGCAGTTAAAGCAATTTTCAGATTTCCCCAATCTCATTTCAACACATATCTCCATTTGAATTTATAGCTTTCTATGCATTTTTCTCCTTGCATTGATTTTTAAATCATTTCTCAAATCTCTCAAAATCCCCAAATCAATGTTTTACTTATACAACATTAAACTCGCTCATATTTTCCTTCTACATGCTTTAACCTACTTCCATATTTAACAAATGGTTCAAAAACCCCAACTGTTTCTATTCCTCCATTCTCTTCCCAATTCTTTCACAACCCATTACTCAGATGATACAACTTACATTTCCCTTAATATACTGTTCCATTATTCTTTTTCATTTACTCCTTTTGACTTTATACTGTTCTGAACTAGATGCCCATAGTTTAAAATTTTATTTCATAACTATAAAAACCACATACATGATTCCACTTTTCACAATATACTTTCTATTCAAAGGTTTTAATATTTAACACTTCTTGATTTTAATTGGTATAACCTTTGAGAAGGCAAACTGTCACTTTTCCCATGAGAGGACATTCCTAATTTTTTTTTTCTGCAGTCTCTTCTGTTCTTCCTCTGTTTGTCCCATTATTTTCTGTAATAAGTAACATTGCCAGAATCTATATTAATAAACTCCTGAAGCTATAATGTTGTCACAAAGGAAAATTGGATTCATTCTGGTAAGAAATCATCTATTCAGTTTTTCTTTTTCAGGCATTTCTTTATAATCAAATTATATACTTTAAAATGGACCTGACTTTCTTAACTTTCTGAAAATTTACTTCCTCATAGTTTTCTCAATGTAGAATAACATTTCGTTTTATATTTTCTTTTAATTTCAATTAAATTCTCCTTTTAATGCTTGTGTTTCCAAGTCTTCATGAAACAATTACCTCTCTCTACTTTTTTCTTAATAAATTCACTTTTCACTCCTGTTTCCCAAGGTTGAGAGATAAGAGCCAAAGAACCAGGCAAGTCAGAGAGAGAAAAAAATTGGAGGGGGAAAAAAAGCATTCTGGCAGCACAGAATGCTAACAAAGAAGCAGGGGAAGAGAAAAAGTCAACAGCATTTCATCCTTTTCTGCAGTTTCCTTTTTTTACTTTGATATTTCTTTCCCATTATTAAATCTAGACCTTAGATTCTCAGCCAGTACTTCTGCCTCCTTGTCACTTACTTGAATTAAAGCCTTACCATCTCCAAAGATTTGAGATGGTCTCCTGCCCCATGGGGACGTTCTCTGGACTCTCTGGACTCCCACTCCCTGTGGGAACTCCTTTGCCCCTATAGGTAGAGTCTACTTTCCCCTACCTTTCAGACTCAATCTGATTAGGCAGAGCAGAAAGGCAGGTCACCCAGGAGATCACTGGTCTTATTTGAATCAGTTTTACAGACTTGAACTGCCTTAACTTTCTCAGTATTCACAGGTCTTGCTTTACTGGGCTTTTGAATGCTATGTGAACCCCAATGGCCTTTCAAAACTTCTGTTGTGTGGGGCAGCTAGGTGGCTGAGTGCATAAAGCACCGGCCCTGGAGTTAGGAGTACCTGGGTTCAAATCCGGTCTCAGACACTTAATAATTACCTAGATGTGTGGCCTTGGGAAAGCCACTTAACCCTACTTGCCTTGCAAAAAAACAAACAAACAAACAAAAAAAACTTCTGTTGTGGGCCCTTCTTTCCTGTTGCTGAGATTTTCTGGTTTCCAATTTTGCTCAAACTAAGTCTCTCTTAGTTTTCTTCCATTATTTCTCAAAGTATCTGCCTGTGCACTAAATCACATGCTATTGACAATATCCACCATGATGCCTGCTGTGTCTGTGTCTAGGAGGCCATAAGGAAGGTATTGCTTCCTAGTCAATACATCTAAAGAAAATTTTCAGAGACTAATCTAAGCAAAAAAAAAAGTTTTATTTGCTTTTCTCCAGACAAGGGCAGACTCATGATAAAAGTGTTACACCTAAAAGTCAGTCAAGCAAGATTATATAGATCCTAATGCAGGTCCTCCTCCCTAACTGCATTCTTTTTAATCCACTGACTGGGTCTCTGGAGGTACAATCTTTTTTGAGGAAAATCTACACCAACAACAGGAACAGAGAAAAGAATTAAATGTTTTCATACTATTTTCCCCATCAGATAGTGAGGTAACTTGGGACCTTCATCACTATCTTCATGAAGTTTTGTTAGTCTATGATTAGACTGTCCTCCCATAGTCATCATAAAACAGATGGCTCATGAGTTTCTCTTTTGCAATGCAAGGTTTTTCTATGAATGGTCTAATATTAATACTTTGTTTTTCTTAATATTTTTTAACCCTGAGAAGACCTCACTAGGACTATTAGCCCTGTGAGGATTTTTCTGGGAATATTCCAGTCACAGGGAACTATAGATTTAGAAGTTTGGGTGAACTAGTGAATAAACTGGTGACAGTCTAAGAGCCAGATTCAAATATTTATTTTATTTCTTTCAAGGATCTGCTTACCAAATTCTGGGGAATGAGAGGTTTATAAGAATTTGGAACCCAATGTGGGAAGAGATTTGGGTACTAGATATAGACCTCTCTGATATCCAGTCAATTGGGAGACATAGGAGGGACTTGTGTTTCTGGAACAAGAAATAAAAGGCCATGATTTCATTCCCCATGGGTGTTCAGTTTTGTTAGGGTCCCCATTGTTAAGGATGTTTCAATAAATGATCCATTTTGCCTCAATAATGGCAGTTATGAATTCTAAGTAAGATGCTTGTTTCTTATATTAGTCAGAGTCAACTGTATAGCCTCTTTTCAGAATGGAAATAGTTTATTTTACTTTTTTGTCCTTCATTCTTAAAGAAGACCATGACATCAAAAGAGGTGATGCCATAACAAGCACATGAATTGGATTTGAGTGAGAGGATGCTGTGCTAAGTCACAAGCTTCACTTTCTCCTCCAGAATCATCTAGGTCCAGTGACCCGATTGGTTGCAAGGCAAACAGGTTTCAAGTGATTTTCCCAAGGTCGCACAGTTAAGTGTCAAGTGTCTGAGGTCATATTCAACCTCCTGATCTCCTGTCTCCAAGAACCATGTTCTATTCACTGTGTCACCTAGTGTCAGAAGAAAAGAAACTTTTGCCTCAACTCCCAAATGAATTTGATCTTAAATTGTTTGAGTGGGGAATGAAGTAGGGGAGATATTGAATGGAGAAATATGTTTTATACTTATTAATCTGTACCCTCTGAATTGATCTTGTATCTACTCCACATCCCATTGTCCAAGTTTTGAGAGAGATCTGTGACCTTTTAGTAAAATACTTTGACCCTCCCTGGATTTGCCCAGCACTAAATCCCTGCCCCAGGTTATGATATGAGAGCCATGAACTTCTATTAAATCACAGTTGCCTCTCTGGGCAAAAGACACACCCCTATCTATAAAATAATAGCTTCTTCTCTTAGCCTAAAGGGATTAAGTCTTTGGGCTAAGCCATCTACATTCCTTTCATTACCTCAACTCTGCTCTTTGAGTTACTCTCCCTTATCCACACATTTCCCCCCACTCCACCTTTGTTCTCCTTAAAAGATCAATTCTTTCCTCAGTATAGCTGCTCCCCTTGCTTTTTAGGGGAGTTGTCATCCCTGAAACTCTTCTACCCCTTTGCTTTGGTATACTACTTATCTTGGCTACTACTTATGTTGCTTGTCTTTCTGTAACTTGACCCACTTTGAAGAACATGATTTCCCTACATTCTCCCAACCTGTTCTTACTTCTAATGAAACTTACTATCTTACTACTGCTTGTCTAAAGAACCTATGAACTTTTTGTAGTCACATGTAAATTTAGTGCTATAATTTGTGAACTTTATGCAGTAAATTATGACCTTTTTGTAGGAACTTGTAAACTGAGCAACCGATTAATTAAAATTGAATGTTTTTATAAAAACATAAAAAAAGGAAAAAAAGTCAAAGAATAAAATTCACAAGGAAATTAACTGTTAGAATGGCTGGGATAAGATGAAGTAGCAAGATGGCACAGTACATAGAGTGCCAAGCTTGAATTTTCATCTGAGGTAAAATATTCCCTGACCCTTAATTATGATCATGGACAAGTAACAATCCTATTTTTTCTCAGTTTCCTCATCTATAAGATGAACTGGAGAAGAAAATGTCAAATTACTTCAGTGTCTTGCCAAGAATACATCAGGTGGGATCTTGAAAAGTTGAATATGACTGAAAAATGATAAAACAGTAATAAATGAGTTAAATGGTATTGATTCAGGGAATTATGGATACAGGAAATTTGTAATTAGAAACAATTTTGTAATCCTTTATACTATAAAATTTTATAAAAATGTAAAATATTATCTGCTCCTTAGGACAGTAAGCACCAGAATGTAGCTTGCCTTTTGGAAAGCCAGGTGCCGGACTGACAAGCAGCACCCACTTAAAGAAGTGCATTTAAGTTGTCTGGAAGAGAAACTGCCCCTTCTCTCTCTCTCTCTCTCTCTTTCTTAGGTCACATGTTTCTTACCTTGGGTCGCTGGAGAACCATTGGTCCCTGTGCCATATGGTCAAACTAAACTAGTACTTATGGTTATTTATCCTTTCTCTGTCTCTCTGTCTCTCTGTCTCTTTGTCTCTCTCTCTCTCTCTCTCTCTCTCTCTCTCTCTCATTCTCTCTCTCTCCTCTCACTCCGAATTTGCCTAGCTTGTCCTCAGAGTCCTTACTACTTTTCTAGGAGGAGAAAAGTTTTTAATTTGTACACTTTGTAAACTTCTCTAATAAATCCTGAGCAGTTGTAAATACCAGGGATTTATGGGAATTCATTCACTGTTCAAGACACATCAATCTTTAATTGGTGAACCCAATCTCATCCACAAAAGTATAAGCAGTTGATGCTAGAAAAAGAGTCAAAGTTATTTAAAATGATCATTTGTTTCAAGATATATTCCAGTCACTGACTTCAGAAGAGTAGCAAGTGTCAGATTCAGAGAGACTCTAAATGTGTAGCTATATGCTCCTGTAGAGGGAGGGTCAGATTGGATGTCAGGAAGGAATGAATTCATATTTAACCTCAGACACTTACTGTGTGCCTTTCACAAACTCACCTTGTCTCTCTTTCCCTTGGTTTCTTCATCTGAAAAGTAGCAAAAGCTACTCCTAGGATTATTGTAAGGATCAAATAAAATAATAATTGTAAAATACTTGTCCAATGCCTGACATATAGTACATACTATATAAATGCCAGATTCTATGATGATGAAACCTTAACAATGTCCTGGTTGCTCTTGGCTCTTTTCTCTCTGTGTATTCCCCTCCGCTAACAGTTATTTGGGAAATATTTGTATCCTTGTGCAGAAAGAGGGTGAGAATTTTCCTTTATATTTATTTGAAATATATTTTGATTTGAACTGATTGTCTCCTGTTTAGTTTGGTAAAAAATATTGATGGAGATTTTTGAATTGTAATTTTTGAGTAAATGCCAAAGGATCTGCATATTCTTCAAAATTGGGAGGTTTTTGTGAAAATCTACATTTAAGTAAGGGTCTTCAGATATAAAGGTTTTTTTTTCTTGCTTTGTTGTTTTTCCTTTGCAAAGATCAAAGAAAAATGGGAAATTAGTTTAAGGGTGGAAAGGTGGGGGCAATATTGTAATTACCATAGTACAGATATTATGCTAAAGAAAATATCTTGCATTCATGAAGAAACTAGAAATATTGATTCTCATCACATAAAAAGAAGTGGGGGACACGACAGAGAAACCCAAATACTTAGTTTGGTTTTAATCTATGATTGCTTAAATTCCCTCTTAAATTATTTTTCTTCAAAAGATTTCAATAGCAGTCCTAGATTCCACTAACTCTTGATATAGTATAAATTAGAGCAAGTTTATGTTTTTTCCTGTAACCCTTTTATTCATACAAGGAAAATGCATTTTACTATCAATTTAAATAATAAGATGATAACTTTCTGTAACATAGAAAAGTTTACTTTATGAAAGTAAATTAATAACAATATGAATATATAGCATGAATTGATATCAGATAGAATATATGGGTAATTTATTTTAATAGGAGTTCTAACTGGTCATTTTTGCCTTGCAATATAATGACTAAGATGGATTCACATAATATTGACAAGATTTTTAGCTAAAATCTTTATTTGATCTGATTTCCTGCATATCCTGTGGTTTGGACCTTCTTTGAACATCATTTAATATATCTTCAGAAGAGATTCAGTATTTTCAGTAATGTATTTCTAGTTTTTTAACTTGGATATATAATGGAGCTCTGTTTGAAACAGTGGTATGTTTCTAAGGAATTTGAAGGAGAGAACTGCTATAATTTATGAAAGTTTCTATGACTAGCATACTATGTAAAAATACACATTGTTTTGAACCTGTATTTTGTATTGTTTCTTTGTCACATCAGTGAATGGGCACTTCCATTCTTCTTATTTTTCTTTAGATAGTTGGACCTTCTGGCTGTCATCAGTTCAGAAGAACAGTTTTCTAGTATCACTTTTATGCTCCGCAATAGTTTCTTTCTTGTAGAGTGCTTGCTTGGTCTCCTCAAGCCCCTCTGGTCTAAAACTTTTCATGAGTTCTTTTATAGGAGTGACATGAACAAACCTAATCCCTTTCTGAGTCATTGAGAATGGAAGAAGAGATTTCCTTCCCATTAATGTCTTTTACAGCCTAACCCCACTATTAGAAATGTATTTCCAGGTTAGATATACTTTTGTCCCTGTATTCTCAGCCTACACTATCTGTGAATAAGGCACTTTTTCAGTAGTCTGCAATGTAGTTGAGAATGACTGACTGTGAAGAGTTTTCTTCAGTGTTAATCAAGAGGATGAGTTAATTTTTGAAATATATTTTGGTTTGAACTGATTGTCTCCTGTTTAGTTTGGTAAAAAATATTGATGGAGATTTTTGAATTGTAATTTTTGAGTAAATGCCAAAGGATCTGCATATTCTTCAAACTTGGGAGGTTTTTGTGAAAATCTACATTTAAGTAAGGGTCTTCAGATATAAAGATTGATTTTCTTGCTTTGTTGTTTTTCCTTTCCAAAGATCAAAGAAAAATGGGAAATTTGTTTAAGGGTGGAAAGGTGGGAAGCAATATGGTAATTACCATAGTACAGATATTGTTCTAAAGAAAATATCTTGCATTCATGAAGAAACTAGCAACCTATGTATGTGCATTTGAAATCCAGAACTGGTTCACATTTTTTTCATATATGAATACGAGAAGACTGGCCTTAGAACCTAGTAAAGTCCTCATTCTTATGCATTTTAAACTTTCACTACGCCCCCCCCCGAGGCAGCTCTCTGAAACTATAAACCCTCACTGATTTGCATAAATGGAGGGAGTTTTCCATAACAGGAGCTTTATTGTCTCTGAATTTTTTAAATTTTAATTTCTTAAATTTTCATTAAAATAAAACACGTGGCAAAACAACTTTTTCCTTTAATCTATTAAAAATTAATAGATTAAAATGGCACTGAGTTGAAGGTATGATTCATTAGATCAAATCTCAAAAAGAAGATGAAATATAACAATTATGTGTGTAATGTATTCATGTGTTCAATCTAGAATTGTGATAGTGGTAATGAATACATTATTATCTACATAATTTAACATATTGTGGCTATAATTCCATGACAATCTGTAACAATATTAACAATAAATATGCTAATAAAAATTCCAATTCTTTGCAACAAAATGGGGAAATGAAACACTCAGCAATACAGAAAGTGAATTGGTAGGAAACTTGTAGCATATATAATTCAATTCCTTCATTTTACAACTGAAAGATTTTTAGGACAAGAAAGGTTGAATAATTTGACCCCAAATTCCACAAATAGTAGCAGAACCAGCGTTAATGGTTTAAGTAGGTGGAACACTTTAACAGTCATAAGTCTTTTACCTATTTTTAAAATTTACACACTTCTTAAATCCAATCATAACATACAATTTGAGTTTGTGGAAAGGGGTTCAGATAATAGGAATAATTTAATTAAAATATAGTTAAAAACCAAAATGCATGCCATAAAAATAAAAAGGGGGCTTTTCATTTGTTTGTACCAAATTTTATGATAATTCAAACATGTACCACTTTCATAGTTGAGAAAAGAATACAGTTAATTCATAAGTTTCTTAAAAAATATTAATGTCTAAACATCTTGACTTTCCTATTGTGATTTGTTGTTATTTGATTTTACACTCCATTGCTGAAGGATGTGGATGTTTGAGGTTTCTATCCTTAAAATTAATTGAAGAGGGGCGGCTAGGTGGCACAGTGGATAGAGCACTGCCCTTGGAGTCAGGAGTACCTGCGTTCAAATCCGACCTCAAACACTTAATAAGTGCCTAGCCACGTGGCCTTGAGCAAGCCACTTAACCCCATTGCCTTGAAAAAAGAAATCTAAAAAAAAATAATTTAAGAAGATACAGACATCTCAATTCAATAAATTAAGCAAAAGTACTAGATATACCTAAGGCCTTAATTTTGAAGCATGGTAGAGGCTTTGTTTTATTTAATGAAATCAAGTGATGTCACCTAAAAGTTACTTTATGATTGAATGGAATAATTCTCATTCTTTGAAGCTGCAGATAAAATAGCAGGACACTACTAGCTTCTCACATTACAGTTGTGTGACCTTGGGCAAATCACTTAACCCTATTTACCTAAATTTCCTCAAATATATAATATGACCTGGAGAAGGAAATAGCAAAAAACATTCTGTGTTTTTGCTACAAAAACTTAAAATGAGGGTTACAAAAAGTCAGAAATGATTGAATGATTTAATAAGAAATTATTGTAGTATCAATCCAGACCAAGGGTAATTACATCCAATACTGAAGAACTCCTGGGAGGAAATATAAATGTACATAATGTGTGACCTACAAACAAGGGAAAAGCTGAACCTCTTCTATGTACTGTGTCCTTATTGATCCTTAGTATAATAACCTTCTGTTTCCCATTTAAAAAAATCAGGGAGATCTTGGGGGAAAAACAGTTTAGTAATTAATCAGATATTAATATAAAGATATTAAAATAAGCTAAGCAATATCAAAAAGTAACTATTTTGACATGATGATGTGCTAAAAAAAGGAAGTACACCTATAGTGACATAATTTTTACATGGCCAATCAGGAGACACATCAGATCAAAGAAAAATACATTCAAATATATTAAATAATTGAATAAATGACAAGGAAACCTTATCCAAATCATAGAGAATTTATGTTTCAATAAATTCTTATGACTGTAGTGAAAGAATACTAAACACACAGCATAGCACCATAACATGGCTTGGTCTCAAATGTTAGGATCAAATAACATAAATTGAAAAGCACTTAGTACACTGTCTGGCAGAAAGCGGCATTGGTCAGCAATTCTTTATTTTGGTATATTCTGTTTGATTCACAGCTGTGCTGTTTTCAATAGGTCCAATTACATCATGTGTTGCCACCAACTAGTATTCTGTGACAAGAATGTTTTCTGATGGCCCTTAGCTTCTTTTTTTCTGAAATTTGGCAACATTTGGATTCTATGCAAACTTTTTTCCCAAATAAGAGAGATCTATTAGCTATTTGTGGTTCAGTTTGTGTGTCTTTTCCTTAATCTTAATTCCTCATACTGAAAATAACTATTCTGTAAACATGTTTATGAAAATATGTGTGTTTAATGTTAACCTGACTGTTCCTCGCTGAGGGGAGGGGAGCGGGAAGGGAGGATGGAAGGAAATTTTGTAACTTAAAAATATACATGTGCATATGGATGAAAATAAATAAAGAAAAAAATAAAAATATATCTCTAAGAAATTATTTTTTTCTCTAAACTATTACTCATAACACAAGTCAATATTTTAATTTGTGGTTAGAGTAGATCTTTTCAAGTCATCATTACAAATTTATTCTGTGGGAATATCTCTTGAGGAGTAAAACTTAAAAATGTCATGCTTCATTTTTTATAGTTAAAATTCTTATGCCTCCTGAGTCACTGATTCTATCCTTGCTCTCCTTTCAACCTGTCCTATTTTGCAATTGACTTGGCTCTCCAGCAAACTTCCTTCTCTTTTACCTTCCCTGAAGGGTAAGTTCCATTATTTTACCAAACTGAGTGTTTATATTATTCCTTCTTTTAGCCAATTCTTATGAGAATAAGTTTGACTTACTCCCACTCTTACACTTAAAAGCTTTTTCTTGCACATTTTCTGTTAGATAATTTATCCCATTCTATCTCCCTTTTCCCTTTCTCCTGGTTCATTTCTCTTTCCCCCATTAATTTTATTTCTTTAGATATCATCCCTTCATATTTAGATTGTATCAATGCGTCAGTGCCCTTTTTTACCATCTAAATATCCAGATAATAAGAAAATTCTCATTAGTTATCAGACTCATCTTCCCATGTAGATATGTAAATAATTTGACATCATTAATTACTTTTTAATTTCCCTTTGCTCATTACTTTTTTTTTTTTAGACTTTTTGTGAAGATCAAATTTTCTGTTCATTTCTGGTCTTTTCATCAGGAAAGTATTAAGGTCCTCTATTTCATTGAATATCCATTTTCCCCTGAAAGAATATGCTCACTTTGATGGACAGTTGATTCTCAGTATAATTCAAGTTCATTTGCTTGACAGTAATACCTTATATAAAGCCTTAAGATTCTTTGATGTAGACACCGTTAAATATTGTGATATCCTGATTACAACCCCATGATACTTAAATTGTTTCTTTTTGGTTTGTTACAATATTAGCTTCTTAATCTGGGAGCTCAGGAATTTGGCTATAATATTCCTTGATATTTTCATTTTTGGATCTTTCAGGACCTGATCAGTGGATTCTTTCAACCTCTCTTTTACTTTCCAGTTCTAGAATGTGAGGGGTAGTTTCCTTGATAATTTCTTGAAAGATGATGTCTAGGCCTTTTTTTATCATGGTCCCTTCTTCTTTATCATTCTTCACACCCTCTTCCCAATTCCCTTCATCTTTTATTTCCCATAGGGTAGGATAAATTTCTAAACACAATTGGGAATGTATATTATTAACTCTTTGGTCAACGTCTGTTCAAAGTATTAGTCACTCAGGGCTCACACCCTACTCTTTCCCTCTACTCTAATAGGTTCTTTGCATCTCTTCATGTGATGTGCTTTTGTTCTGTTGCTTTGCCTTTCTCCTATTATATTTCTTCTTTTCATTTCTTAATTGTTTTATACCTGTCTTGTGTCCACAGTCTCTGTTAAAATATACTCCCTATATTTGTCATTATAGAAGTACAATTCTCAAGGGTTGATTGAATGATTGATTTATAAACATCATTATCTATATTACTCATATTCATAGCTGCTGTCCAAAAGTACAATCACTTCAACTATTCCATTGGAAATATAATTCTAAAGAGTTTAAGCACCTCAATTTACAATCAATTTATACCCATACCCTCTTTCCAAGTACACTCCATCCAACTATTAATGCAAAAATCCAAGCCTCATAAGATAAAGTATTAGGTAAAGCAAAAATATTTCAGGATCTATTTATACCTATAGTCCCTATAGTCTCTAAGCACAATTCCTCCAACTGATCTTATTGAAATTTGATGCTCATGAGCTAAAATATATACTTAAGCATCATCATCATTTTCATTTTCAAGAGTTATAACTATTGTCTTCTATTGTAGGGATGTATATGATTTAATATTATTGGCCAACACTTTTCCTCCTTTCTGTTTACCTTTTTACACATCTCTTGAGTTTCATATTTGACGACCAAATTTTCTGTTAAGTTCTGATCTTTTTTTATCAGGTTAATTTGAAAGGACTCTATTTTGATAAAAATCTAACCTTTCCCCTTGAAAGAATGGACTGAATTTTGCAGGATTTGATTCTCGGTTGTAATCCAAGCTCCTTTGCCCTTTGGAATATCATTTTCCAGATCCTCTGATCCTTTAACATTGAAGCTGAAATATCCAGTATAATTCTGAATGTGGCTTCCTAGTATTTAAATTGCTTCTTTTTTGACTACTTGCACTATTTTTTTTCCTCCTATAGCTTAGAATTCTGAAATTTGGCCACAATATTCCTTGAAGATTTATTATCGACTCTCTGGAAAAGGATTCTTTTAGACTATTTTTACCTTCTTGTTCTAAGATATTAGGGTAGTTTTCCATTATAATATCCTGAAAGATAGTGTCTAGGACCTTTTCTTTTTTTTTTACTCTCTCTCTCCTAGATCTATTTTTCCAGTTCAGTCATTTTTTTAAAAATAATTACTTCTTTAGTTTGTATTCTGTTAAATGGAATATCAATTATCCATTTTCTTTTTGGTTTTGTTTTGCTTTCTTTTTTTATTTTCATCCATATATATATATATATATATATATATATATATATATATATGTATATTGTTAAGTGACAAAATATCCTTCCACTCATCCTTCCCAGTTCCCTCCCCTCAGTGGCAAACAGGTTAGTATTGTACATACATATTTTTGATAAACATATTTACACATTTTCAGTATGAAGATTTAAGGGAAAGAGATACACAAAGATAATTTTTATTGTGTTCATCAGATTTTTTTAATATTTTGTTTTGTTATGTTTTGTTTTTCTCCCTCTGGATGGGGATAACGTTATCCATAGCCTGTCTAATATGGTTGTCCTAAGTCTCTGAACTGCTGATTGAATCTGCTTCCATCAAGGTTGTTCATCTCAAAATGTTGTTGTAAATATGTACTTTGTTCTTAAGGTTCTGCTCCCTTCACTCAGCATCAGATCCTGTAAGTTATTCCTTGCTTCTCTAGAGTTTGACCATTTATGGTTTCTTATAGAACAATAATATTCCATAGTATTCATGTATCATAACTTCTTTAGCCATTCCCCAATTGATGAGCATCTTCTCAATTTCCAATTCTTTACCACTACAAAAATGTTGCTATTAATATTTTCAAACATGTAGGATTTTTCCCATTTTTTTATAATTTATTCTTGGTATAGGCCTAGAATTTAAATTGCTGTGTCAAAGGGTATCAACATTTCTATTGCTTTAGGGTTAGTTCAATATTGCTCTCCAGAATGATTGGATCCATTCACAACTCCAGCAGCAGCAATGCATTCATATGTCAATCCTCCCCCCAATCTCTCCAACATTGATCATTTTCCTTTTTTCTCATGTTGGCCAATCTGAGAGGTGTGAGGTGATACCTCATTATTGTTTTAATTTTCATTTATCTCATCAATAATATTTTGGAGCATTTTTATGTGATTATATATAGTTTAAATTTTTCATTCGAAAACTACCCACTCATATCCTTTGACATTTATCAATTGAGGAATGACTTGTAATCTTATGAATTTGATGTAATCCTCTATATTTTATCAGAACTCCTAGTTGTGAACATTGTTTCCCAGCTTTCTACTTTCCTTCTATTTTTTGCATTGATTTTATTAGTCCCAAACCTTTTTAATGAAATATAGTCAAAATCATTCTTTTACAGTTTAAATATACTTTAATTTTTGTTTGATCATAAATTTATCCCCTTTCCATAGATCTGATGAATAAAGTATTTCTTGCTTTATTTAGTTATCTATGGTGTTGCTGTTTTTTATCTAAAACCTGTACCTATTTTGACCTTAATTTGGTATAGAGAGTGAGATGTGGGTCAATCATTTTTCTTAAAATGTACTTTACATTTTCTTTTTTTTTTTATTTTGTCTGTCTTTTGGTTTTGTTTGATGAAATCTTGATGTTTCCTAGAGACATTAGACTTCATTTGTCTAATTCTAATTTTTAGAGTACTGTTTACTTTAGTTAACTTTTAGTTTCTGTTTCCAGTTGTTTAACTTTACTTTTTGATGAATTAGATTCCTCCTCTGAGTTTGGGCAAAGCAACAAAGTCCTGCCTCTTTCAGTTGGTCATTTTTACTTTTAAAAGTATTGCTTTCTTCAGTAAAATTTTCACAGTTCTCCTGCTTGACACTCATTTCTTTTCGCCATTTTTATTCTTGAAACTTTAAAATATCTTTTTTGAACTCTTTGAAGAAGTCTTTTTGGATTTGAAAACAATTCACAGTACCTTTTGAGGATTCACATGGAGGCATTTTACCACTGCTTTCCTCTTCCGAGAATGTGGGGTATTTTTTTGGCTGATCAGATTAGTAACTATCTATGGTTCTTGCTTTTTTAAAATTTTTTGCCCATTTTGATATTTGAACTCTACTCCTACAACACAGAGTGGATATTCTCAAGCTTTCTGTGCTGGAGTCATGGATCTGGTCCCTGGTTTACCACTTGCCTGTAGTATTGCCTTTTATTTCAGGTCCTAGTGGTTTATTCCCTGCATTATGGTGACCAACAATGTCCTGCTTATTTCACTAGTATTCCTGGGCTCTAATTTTGTCTGCTTAGCTGGGTTTGAAATCCTCAATGCTAGCCTTTGCACTGCTAGCCTGTTGAGCCAGGATCTGAAGTGCATTGTGATTAAGAGCATCCTTCATGAGGGGAGAACTCATTTCACTCTGGATTTGTTCAGGTCTGTCACTTTGGAGTATGTTTAGAGGCTTTATTTAAAGTTGTAACTGGAAGAGTTCTGGGAGCTTCCTATCTTCATGACACTGTTTTGCCTAGAAATTTGGAATTTTTTATTTAGTGAATTTTTGTGGCCCTCTCTTTCTATTTGACTCATCCCTCTCTTGTTGAATTTTCAAAATACCTTTTTGAGTTCTTCCAAGGCCTGAGATCACTTCATACTTTTTTGAGAATTTAAATGTAGGATCTTTGATTTTGTTATCTTCTTAGTATGTGATTTGATCTTCCTTGTGACCATAGAATTTTTCTGTTTGCTCAGTTTCCCAGGCTACAATTTTAATTCTTTGTTAAAATACAGTGAAGACCTCCCTGTTCCAAGCTACTGGAGTTTTTTGCAACTGTTCTCAGAGGTACTTTTACAGACCTGAAAGTTTTCATTTATTCCAATGTGGTTTGATCTAAGTAGAGATGTGTTTAGTACTATCCTGACCCTTGCTCTGGTCTGTACATGACCATAAGCCCAATTTTCAACATTGGAATTATGAGGAAGGCACTTCTGTGCTGTAAGTTCTGGTGTGCTATTGTTCCTCCTATTCCTAGGTCTGAGGCCCAAGACTGTGATGCAGATATGAATTTGGGCAAAGCAACAAAGTCCTGCCTCAGTGATACCAAAGAGACACCTGTAATTTGACCCCCTTACTATCTATGGGTTGCAACCTCTGGAACTAGCTGCCACTGTTGAAACAATGACTACCAAGGACTGTTTCTGACTGGGTCTTGTGTTGTCAAGGGTTATATTTGTCTGTGATCCAAGTTCACCCTGTTGTGTCCAATCTTTCCTTCTGAAACTCTAAATTACCTTTGGCATCTGTGGGCTGAGAGTTCCAGAATCTGCCAGTGCTGCCACTGATTCAATCATTCCACTTTCTGTTCTTGGAATTTTGGCGGCTGGTCTGTACTAGTGGGTCTTGCATTATACTGTGCTCTTCTCTCACCTGCGGTAACAGACCTTTCTTACCAACCTTCTAAGTTGTCTTGACCTGAAAAATTGTTTAACTTTGTTGTTGTTGCTGTTGTTGTTTTGTGAGTTCTGTCAGTCTAGAATTGTTCAGTCATTATTAAAATGTGTTTAGAGGGGTTTTGGGGAGAATGCCTGCAAGCCTTTACACTGTCATCTTGACTCTGCTTCCATATGACCATTCTTTATCTCACTCATAGCTTCCCCATCTTTGACAAATAATTCAACCAAAATTACCTTCTATTTATTTTATACATATTTGTACTTGAATATGATTTCCTCTGATAAAAAAGCAGAGTAAAATAGGTAACATATATGTATACCATATGCTATGGGGAAGAAAGCAATTAGTACTAGCTTGGCATTACATTGAATAGAATATTGAACCTATCTTCAGATATCAACTTTGTGTTACCAGGACTAGTAATTTTACTTCTTTTCAGTTATTTTTCCTGTAAACAGAGAAAATAATGGAATGTTCCTCACAGAATAATTATGGGGATTGGATGAGCTCAGATTTGTGAAGGTTTTAGACAGTGATTACACATGTTAGATTTTAAATACATATTTGTATCTTGGCTCTTCTTTGTTAGAGACACCAGAATTGACCATTTCTTTTTTTAAATTTATTTTTTAAGACAATGGAATTGAGTGACTTGCCCAAGGTCACACAGCTAGGCAATTAAGTGTCTGAGGCCTAAATTGAACTGAGGTCTTCCTGACTCCAGAACCCATGCCCTATCCCATGCCATCAAGCTGCCCCCAAGAATAGACAATTTCTAATGTTATCTTCCAAGTGGCACTATTTTTCCTTGATAAATAGAATACAGTTCACGGTAATTTTCAGGTGAGAAGGTAGTGGTAAAGTAGTAAAGTATATACTGAACATTATCAAGTTCAGATTTAGTCCCTGTGGCATTGAATATCAATCAATGTGTTTTGTGTGTGTGTAACTGTGAAATCACATTCATTAATGTTATGTATAAGGTATATATAACTTTAAAATATAGTGTAATTCTTTCCAATCAACTGTTGGTAATAATTAGCATTAATGTAAAACATGTTCATTATAAGTAAGATATGTTTTTCTATGACTTTTTTATTCATAGCTCCAAATGGTGAGTATGAATTACTAATTAATCTGCTATATCCTTGTGTAGAATTTCTTTTCTTTTTTTCTATTCATACAATTTATAGGTGAAGTACAAAACATGTACAAAAATGTCATGCTATATCTCTGAAGGATACCTTAACAGTCTTTAACAGATTTCAGTTCAAATCATTCATTAGTGTCCTTAAAATTTCTTCTAGGTATCTAGGTGGAACAGTGGTGGTGTTAGGTCAGAATCAGAAAGACTTTTTGAGTTCAAATATAGCTTGAGACACATATATTCTACATGATTTCGAACAAGTCAAAATCCTGTTTGCCTCAGTTTCCTCATCTATAATATGAACTGGAGAAGGAAATGTCAAGTCATTTTTCTTTTCTAAGAAAATCCCAAATTGTATCACAGAGTCACATACTACTGAAAAATGATAAAATAACAAAATTTTCTGCCACTCAACTTTACATTAATTAATTTTTTTAGTGATGATCACTATGAGTATTTCCTTAAAAATAATTGAATTAGGCATGTGTTAACCTTCAGACTTTGGTCTCAAGGAAGAGGAAAACAGAATTAGATTGATTTATGTATTTATTAATATTTCTGTAAGCTTGTAGATAGGCATGTGCACCTGGCTAGAATAGGATCCCCAAAGTAGAGTTTTGCATAGGGATACTTATAGCAGTTCACTCTCAGAAGATGGGAATTTAAAAGTTACTTACTGGCTTAGTTCATCAAGAAAGAACCTGAACTTGGGATGGAGCCAGAGTGCTCAATATCAGACATTCCTTGAAAAGGAGTGCCTTACCAATTAGGCTAAAGACTTCCACAAAGCTAGGAGTTTATTTCCCTGCCAGGATATTTGATAAAATAGGAATTAGAGATGAATATCAGCAATATTTTATAGAGGAACATACTGCCTACTATAGAACTAAGGTTGTTTGAACCTATTTATCTTTCTAAGTATGAAGTCATAGCAAAGGAATTCTATATTTCTTAGGATCCTGGGGAGACTACACTTATTTAGAAACTGGAAGGCTTACCTTTCTTACCTTATATTCAAGGTTTCTGAATGTGTAAAAATGGCTTAATCAATTTGTTTATTTCACTGAGCTAGAAAATTCTACTTATGCAAAAATATTTACTATCTTCCTTTCAAAGTGAAAAAAAAATCCCAGAAAAGCACTCATTTAATTTTATACCTCAGAAAGGTAGGAATACTCATTGCTATAGGTTCTTCTCCTCATCTATATGAAAACAGTACACATTTTCTTATTTTTTCTTTTATCCATTTTTCTTCCTCTGAGCATTTCATTTGCCCCTTTTATTATACAAATAAGTTTCCAAAAACTATTTAGAATTTTTATAAGTAAAAGATTATATACATATATAATCTTTTACTTATAAAATATATATATATATATTCTTGCTGCAAAAGAATTTTATAGGACAGTGTTTATCCTCACAGAATCCCAGAATGCTGACCAAAGGTTAGAAAGAATTTCAAACATAGTAGCACAAACTACAATTTAGGAAAAGATATAGTTGTCAAGTTCCTGTGGAAATATTACAAACACTCTATCACCATTTGTGGAAAACATGCACTGTAATTGGACAACTTAACATATTTATGGAGGGTAATGTTTCCTGACAAGTTAAAAATAACACTGCTCTCATGTGAAAAGAACTGATAATTTAAAATTTCAATTTAATTACAGACCTGGAAGAGGTGAGAAAATGAATCACAGAATGGTAGCAAATTTAGACTAGTCCACATTATATGAATATACTATAGTGATTTAAGTCATACATAATCCTCAAATTGGATGTACTATCCCAATTTTTTCAAAGATTTTATAAGTGCTAATAATAAATATATCAAATAATAAATATATGAAAATTCTTGATGATTTTTCAACTTAATACAATTTGAATATTTTTATCACATTATAAGTGTGTTAAAAACAATGTTCCCTATATAATCGATAATACAAGTACAAATTAATTAGACTTCTAGCCTAGTATATTCAGTTAATGTGACCAAAATAAATATAGAGAACATTCCTAAACTGAATCAAATCAGTCTAATAACAAGAATTTATTAACCACATACTACATTCTAAGCACTAAGGTAGCAACTGTATCTACAAAGACAAAAGAGAAACAATTCCAATCCTCAAGCCCCTTTCATTTTATTAGAGGACATAGCACATACAGGGACAGGAAGATAGCTTAGTTTTGGGGAGAAGAGATCAGGAATTGTCTAAAAAAAAGACATCTCAAAACTGTTTGCATTATATAAATTCTGGTAATTAGAAGGATGATGGAAATGTGTAGAGTTGTTTTAAAGTAGTGAATTATCACATATTTGGTATTATAATCTGTAAGGTAATAATTAAAAGATATCTGGGGTCATGAAGAGGACTTTGTGTTCCTGTCATATTAGGAATGGTTAATGAATAGAGTTTAAGGGTGTTATCAAGATGGTGGCATGAATTTAGGAAATTCTGGAGTTTTTTCTAAAACAATATTAAGTAAAACCCTTGAACAGAATTAAGTGACAGAATCCATCAAAAAAAGAGTGAAACTAGTTCTTAACTCAAGATATCATGGAGGAACTTCAGCAAAGATCAGTTTCATGTGGGTAAATGAGGCATAAGTTCAACATAAGTGGGAAAGCTGGGAAGCCAGCAGGTGATTTTTAGTTCCAGCACAGTTTAGGTCCTCACTCAACAGGTCAATGGTGCAGTAGGCAAATAGGATAACAGAGGAACAGTGAGGATCCCAACCCAGTTCAGAAGTCAAAGTTTGATCCTGGGAACACTGAAATAGCAATAAGACTTTTGGGCTTGCCTAACATAGGGAAAAAGTTGTGAACACTTGAGATGTCAGAGAAGAAGGCTAGGGACAAAATTCCAGACCACAGCATATAAAGACTATATATCAGGTGCCCCAGAATCAGAGTTCAAGTATCAAAATGAGCAAAAAAAACCCCCTAAAACCCCACTAATTATTGAAAGTTATTATTATTCTGATAAGGAAAATAAAATTCTTACTCAAAAGAAGAAATCAAAGACAAAATGCTATATGGAAAGCCTCAAAGGGGTTTATGAACTGTTCTCAAATCCAAGTTTAAAAAAATGATCTTGAGGGACCTCATAAAAGATTTTAAATCATAATAAAGAGCAAAAGAAAAAAATGAGAAATGAATTGAAAATGTGCTTTTAGTCACAGTGCAGCAGGCCATTGTTATAACAGGTTATTAGTAAAGGAGGTCAGTGGAGAGGATCCAAACCTCACCTCAGATGTTAAACTTTGATTCTATGAACACTTTTATAGTAGTGGGAAAATTATGAAAAATTGACTGAAGAAAAGAATACCTTTAAAAGTAAAGCTGGTCAAAAGGAAAATAAATGAAATTCATCAAAAAAGTAAAAATAACAAATTGAACAGGAAAAGCAACTCAGCTAAAAGTAAAATTATCCAACTAGAAAAGCAAACACAAAAGTTAATAGAAGAAAATAAAACTCTAAAAATTAGAATTGGACAAATGTAATGACTCTAAGAGATATCAAGAATTTATAAATTATTTATCTATCTAAAAAGCCCAATCAGAAGAAGACTCTGGATGACACCTTTCATGAAATTATTAGGGAAAACTGTCCTAATATCCTAGAACAAAGGGAAAAATCATTAAGCATTCCCAGAAGATGATTCCAAGATAAAAGCTCCAAGTAATGTTGTAGCTAAATTTCAGAATTTTAAACTAAAGGAGAAAATAGTACAAGCAGCCATAAAATGAGAAGTAATTTAAATACTGGAGAGCCATAGTCAGGATTATTCAGGGCTTATTAATTTCAATATTAAAGCATCACAGGGCCTGAAATATTATATTGTAGAGTTCAGATGCAACCAAGAATCAAGTACCTTGCAAAATACACAATATTCTTGCAAGGGAAAAATGGATTTTAGATGAAATAGAGACTTTTCAAATTCACCTGTTTAAAAAATATAATTGAACAGAAAACTTGATCTTCAAATATGAGATTCCAGAGATAGTTAAAAAGGTAAATACATTTTTTAAAAGTCAATAAGACTTAATTGTCTATATCCCTACACAGAAAGACAACATTTGTAACTTCAGAATTGCGTTTCTCTTAGCATAGTAGAAAGAAAAATACTTAGAGGATTTGCAAATAAATTAATTATAATGTGATGATACTTTAGCTCATGAAGGTAGTGTTTCTTTTGGGATTGGTTAAGGGAGTATACTTAGAAGATTTAGGCATAAACTGATTATGATGTGATGATATTTTGGTTCTTGATAATTATATTTGCAATGGGCCATTTAAGGGGAGTATACCTGGGCAAAGGGCGTTGGTTTGAAGTGAGTCTGATATGATGATGCTTATAAATCAATCAGTCAATGAAACAACCTTTGAGTATTGTACTTCCTAAAGAATAGATGAAAGGAGTGTACAGTGACAGAGGATGTGGATACAGGAGGTATAAAACAATTATGATATAAAAAAGAACTATACTGATAGAAGAAGATGGAGTATAGAAGATCAATAATACCACATTAAACACCACAAAGGAATTGTTTCAGTTGAGGGAAGGAAGGGAGAATTTGAACACTGAGTAAATGTTATTCTCAACAGATTTGGCTAAAAGAGGGAATAGCATATATTACCAATTGTGTTTCGAAATTTAACTTACCATGCAGAAAAATAGGAAGGGATAGAAAGCAAAAGGAGTGGCCGCTAAAAGGGAGGGGAAAAGTAAAAATAAATGGGGAAAAGGATAAAGGACTGATAAAGGAGAACAGATTGAGGAAAGTGGCAATGAGAAGTAAAATACTGGTGATAAGTGATAAAGGGAAAAGAGACAGAAAAGTACAAATGGGAGAAGAGTGGTGGATGGTAATGCAGAGTCAGCAGTCATAACTTGGAATATGAATGGAATAAACAATTCATAAAAGAGAAATAGCAGGATAGATTAAAAACCATACAACTATAATAAGTTGATTACATGAAACACATTTGAGGCAGAAGCACATTGTATAAAGATAAAAGATTGGAGCAGAATACATTACACTTCAACTGAAGAAAAAAATTAAAAAGGGAGGTAGCAATCCTGATCCCAGTCAAAGCAAAATCAAAAATAAATATAATTTAAAAATAAATATAATTAAAAGGGATAATGAAGGAAACAATATCTTTTAAAAAAAACCTAAAAAATGTCTTTCAATTGGGAAATGGCTTAGCAGACTGTGGTATATGTATGATGGAACACTATTATTCTATTAGAAACCAAGAGGGATGGAAATTCAGGGAAGCCTGGAGAGATTTGCATGAACTGATGCTGAGTGAGATAAACAGAACCAGAACAACACTGTACACCCTAACAGCAAAATGGGGGCAATGATCAACCTTGATGGACTTGCTCATTCCATCAGTGCAACAATCAGGGACAATTTGGGGCTGTCTGCAATGGAGAATACAATCTGTATCCAGAGAAAGAATTGTGGAGTTTGAACAAAGACCAAGAACTATTACCTTAAATTTAGAAAAAGAACTGATATCTTATTGTCTGATCTTGCTATCTCTTATACTTTATGTTTCCTCCTTAAGGATATGAATTCTCTCTCATCTTATTCAATTTGGATCAATGTATACCATGGAAACAATGTAAAGACTGATACATTGCCTTCTGTGAGGGGGGGGGAAGTAAGATTAGAGGAAAAATTGTAAAACTCAAAATAAATAAAATCTTTAATAATAAAAAAGAAAAAATAAAACTTACCAAATGCTATAGAGGCAATAATAGGTAATCAAATAAACTAATTTTAAAGAGATCAACCAAAAATTATATAAATAATCAACAATTTCATCCAAGACAATGACAATAATAAGATACCTTGCTAAAATTTGTGGGATGCAACTGCATCGGTTATTAAGGGAAATTTTCTATCTTTAAAAATTTACATGAAAAAATAGAAGAGATCAATGATTTGAGCATGAAAGGTTTTTTTTCCAGTTTTTGTGAGGTAAATGGGGTTAAGTGGCTTGCCCAAAGCCACACAGCTAAGTAATTATTATGTGTCTGAGGCCGGATTTGAACTCTAGTACTCCTGACTCCAGGGCCGGTGCACTACCTAGCCACCCCTGAGCATGAAAGTTTAAAAGAGAAACCAGAATAAAGAACAAATTAAAAATCTCCAATTAAATATCAAATTAGAAATTCTGAAAATTGAAAAAAAATTTAAAAACTGAAAATAAGAAAACAAATATAATTGCTTTATGAAATATAGATAAATATTTGATTAATTTGATTAAAAGGAAAAAGGAATAAAACCAAATTAGATGTCTCAAAAAAAGAGTAAATATACCACCAAAGAGAAAAAAATAAAATAATATTTCAGAGATATTTTGCCTAGCTGTTTGCCAACAAATAAGAAAATATAAGTGAAATGAATGGATATGTACAGAAATATAAACTGGCCAAATTAACAGAAGAGGAAATCAAATACTTAAATAATTCCATCTCATCAAAAAAAATGAACAATTCATCAATAAAGATGTCCTGGACCTAATGGATTTACAAGAAAATTCTACCAATATTAAAGAACAATTAATTCCAATTCTATACAAAGTAATTTTTAAAAAAAATAGGTGAAGAGTTCAGCCAAATTTCTTTTATGAAACTTACATGGTGCTGATACCCCAACCAGAAAGAGACAAAAAACAGAAAAAGAAAATATAAACAATCTCCTTAATGAATACTGATGTAAAAAAATTTAAATATAATTTTACCAGAGAGACTTAACAGCAAGTAAACTTGAGGATAATACATTAAAGTTGATGCCAGGAATGAAGGGATGGTTCATTGGATGAACAATTAGCAAAATTAACAGAAACCATATGCTTATCTCAATAGACACTGAAAAGTCTTTGCCCAAATACCATATTCATTCTTATTGAAAAAGCTAAAGAAGATAGGAATAAATGAAGTTTTAGGTAAAATGATAAGCACTATCTATCTTATACCTTCAGGAAGCAATATATGTAATGGGAATAAGCTTGAAGCATTATTCTCAGTAAGATGAAGGTTGAAACTAGTATACCCATTATCATCACATAATTCAGATATTATATGAAATGTTCAATTTAAGAACCAAGAGAACAATGTACACATTAATAATAACAGTGTGAGATGATCAACCTTGATGGAAGCAGGTACTCTCAGCAGTTCAGAGCCAAGGAAATAGTATTACACCGCTATGGACAATGTTATCCCCATCCAGAGGAAGAAAAATAAATATTAATCTGAGTGTTTACCACTGAAGGGAGGGGGTGGGAAGGGAGGGTGGAAGGAAAGTTTGTAAGTGAAAAATATACGTATGCAAATGGCTGAAAAAAATAAAGATACTATTCAAAAAAAAAAGAAATGCTAACTTTAGCAATAAGAAAAGAAAAAGAAATTTAAGGAATAAGAATAGATAATGAGGAGAGAGAACTCTCTGTCTCTTAGCAAATGAGTATAAAATACATGAGAGTCTACCTGCCAAAGGAAAGTTGGAAATGGTATGAGCCCAATTACAAAACAATTTTCACAAAAATAAAGTCAGATATAAATAATTGAACAAATGTCAATTGCTTATGTATGGGTCAATTTAATATAATAAAAATGAAAGTTCTACCTAAATTAAATTTGTTATTCAGGGTCATATCAATCAAACTACCAAAATTATTTTAGAAAGCTGAAAAAATAGTAACAAAATTCATCTGGAGAAAAAAAATGATTGACTATCAAGGGAATTAACCAAAAAATACAGAGAAAGGTTATCATCAAATAACAGATCTAAAACTATAACTTATCAGTTATTAAAACTGTCTGGGCCTGGCTTATAAATAGTTACTTTTTAGTCTTTCTTTTGTATTAACCTTATTCCACTCTAAATCATTTTGTTAGAGAAATGCAATTATAAAACTGTGGTCCCACATCACACCATCAGATTGTATAAGATGGAAAAGAGAAAAAAGGAAAATGATCAGTTGGGAAACCTAGGACATTAAGGCATTTTTGGTAGAATTGTGAACTGACACAACCATTCTTTAGAGCAATTGAAAACTATGCCCAAATGGCAATAAAAGTATGCATACTCTTTGATCCATGAATACTACTACTACTACTACTACTACTACTACTACTACTACTACTACTACTACTACTACTGTGCCTACCTTCCAAAGAAATCATAAAGAAGAGAAAAAACCTGACAAAATATTTATAGCACTCTTTTTATAGGGACAAAGAATAGAAAACTGAGGGAATATCCATCTATTGTGGAATGCCTGAACATGTATATGGTTGTTATGGAGTACCATTGTTCTACAAGAAATCATGAGCTACTGAACTTTTGAAAAGTTTGGAAAGACTTGTGTGAATTAATGTTGAGTGAATTGAACAAAACCAGGAGAGTATTATGCATTTAATAGTAAAACTGTGAGATGAGGAACTATAATAAAAGTAGTTCCTTTCAACTGTTCAGTGATCAAGGACAATTCTGATAGACATGTTATAAATAAAATGATATCAACATCTGGAAAAAACAGACAAACAAAAAATAAATAAATTAGACAAAACTCAACAAACAGAAAAAAACTTTGGAGACTGAACTCTCCAAGTCAGTCTATTGTTACTGAATCATAGTAAAGCTTTTATGAGTGCATTTAAAAATTTCTTTTATGCTTTCGTTTTTCTCATTGTTTTTTCCCCCCTTAGTTTTAATGGTTGTTCCCAACATGACTAATATGGATATATGTTAAACACAATTGTGCATATACAATTAATATCAGATTCTTCACTGTCGTGGATAAAAAGGAAGGGAGGAACAGAAACAAAAGGTGGAGCTTAAAAGCTTTTAGAAGTTTGAATGTTAAAAAGTGCCTTTCCATTTGATTGGGAATTTTTTTTAATGAAAAATTTAACACCAAGAAAAAATGTCTTGATGACAGGGGCAGAGATTGTCACTTAAAATGTTTGAATCATTTTCACGTGCATGAAATGTGCATTTTTGGTTTTTATAATTGGCATTGACTTAAGAACAGGAGTATCGGTTAAGATATCATGCAAATTTAGAATTTATTTAGAAAATTAGAAAATTAGAGCTGTTCATAAATCTAATCAGAGTTAGCAATCTGTCTTCACTCCTGACTTTTAAATAAATAATGTACTTCAAATATATATGTGTGTGCATGTGTGTATGTGTGTGTGTGTCTGTGTGTGTCTGTGTGTATGGATTAGAGAAGGCATTCTTACTAAGTCATCTGTTGGATTGATGACTGAAGTTCTTTCTGTTGATTTTTGGTTTTATGAATGAATCAGCTTACTGGACTTTAAATTCCATCTTGCATTACTAATTCCAATGTTACCAGAAGAAGAAAAAGTTTCCAGATTAATTCACTCTTCTGTAAAATTGGGATGTTAATAAATGCATTCCTTACATCACCAGATTGCTTTGGCCAAGTAAATATGACATATTGTTACAATTGTCTTCAAACCTGAAAAATAAATTTGGAATGTACCTGAAATCATGCATGAGGCCACACAAGAAAATCATTCTCATTGGTTTATAATACATAAAGGGACATACACATATATAATTTTAAAAATCCCCTTAGAAAATAAAAATATAGGTATATATTTGCCAGACATAAAATAGATTGACACATCTCACAAGTATCCCTACAATAATCATGTAGCTTTCAGACTACATCAGGAAAAGAAGGATATGGAAGTTACTTCAAGTTAAAAAGACTTGAATAGAGATACAGCAATGATTTGCAAACGAACAAGCAAAACTACATACATACACACATATACATATATTTGCATGTATGCAATGCACAAAGACATATGTATGCATGGATATATATTGCTTTATAATTTATATATGTGTATATGTATGCATGCACATGTACATGCAAACATACACATCATTTTGTATATCATATGCATGTGCCATACACAAAAATACACATAAATGCATTTATCTATTCATTCATGTAACCCATTCATGCTCTCTTATATGTGTATGTGTACATACACCTATGTCTACAACCTCACAGACATTCATAATTTGAAATGAGAATGCTGATTAATAGGTGTATATTTTGGGGTTTTTTTGGTTTAGTTTTGTTCTCTTCCCATAGCAATAAATTAAATGTTTTTGCTATGTTATAAAGGAATTACAAATTGAATGTTTGGCAAAGTAAATATAATAAAGTAATTGTGTCTCCTTGAAGTATGAAAACATGATTCATGTGTGTATAATTTTAAGTGATAGATAGAGGCAGACAGATAGATAGGTAGATACATAGATAAATAGTTGGATGGATGGATAAATAGATTATTGAGTCAGAAATTCATAGAGACTTATAAGCAAATTACAGACAGATGGTAGAGTTAACTTTAATATAGCAATGGTTCTCTAACATCTATGAATATGCTTTTTCACTATAAATAGAAATCTGAACATTAATTTAAATAATTTGAGGGCATCTAGGTAGCTCGGTGGAGAGAGCACCGGCCTTGGAGTCAGGAATATTTGGGTTCAAATCCAACTTCAGACACTTAACAATTACCTAGCCATGTGGCCTTGTGCAAGGCACTTAACTCCATTGCCTTGAAAAATCTAAAAAAAATTAAATAGTTTTTTTATCTATTTCTGGCATTTTAGGCATTTAAAATATTATATTTATAAGGCTTTCATAAACTTAGTAAATTTGTCAATGGGTCCTATTATAGACACACATATGAATACACAAACATACACTTACAAATATACACATAAACAGAAACAGGAAAACAGATACTCATCAAGTTAAGAATTAATCGATTTAATACCCAAAATTACTAAATCTGTAAACATGTTTATCAAAAATATGTATGTACAATGCTAGCCTGACTATTCACCAATAAGAAGAGGGGAGTGGGAAGGATGGGTAGAATAAAATTTTGTAATTTAAAAATACACATGTGTATATGGATAAAAAACAAAGATGCTACTCAAGAAAAGTATTTGATTATTACAATTTTTATAGTTTATTCAGTTATTCCCCAATTGAGAGACAAATCTTAATCTCCAATTCTTTGCTATTACAAAAAAGAGCTGCTATGAATATTTTTGGACATGTGGGACTTTTTACCCTTTTCATGATTTCTTCAGTATCTAGACCTATTAGTGGTATTATTGGATCAAAGGATATGAACATTTTCATTGCCTTTGTACATAATCCCAATTTGTTCTCCAGAAATGATGTATCACTTCACAACTTCACCAACAATTCATTTGTATCCCAGATTTCCCACATCCCCTCCAACATCGCTCATCTTCCTTTCTTGTCACATTCATCAATCTTAGATGGGTGAGGTGGTTACTCAGATATGCTTTTAATTTATATTTTTCTAATCAATAATTTATGACAAATTTTCATATGACTATAGATAGTTTTATTTCTTTGTATGATAATTGACTTTGCATATCCTTTGACCATTTGTCAAATGTGGGATGACTTTTTGTTTTGTAAACTTGACTCAGTTCTCTCTATATTTTAGAAATGAGTTCTTTTACAACTAGAAATAGCAGTGTAAAAATTGCTTTCCAATTCATGGTATTACATTTTTTAAAATTAATATTTTTATTTTTCCAAATACATGTTATGGAAGTTTTTCAACATTGACCCATATGCATGTGTATATTTTCAGGTTACAAAATTATCTTCTATGGTTCCTTTCCACCACCTCCCCCTCAACAGTGAACAGTCAAGTTAATACTGTACATACTCATTTATGTACAGATTAGACATTTTCAGTATGAGGAATTAGGATTAAGCGAAAGAAGTGCATAAGAGAATTGTTTTTACATGAGTGTAGTGTGCATCAGATTCTGAAGATTTTGTTTTGCTTTGTTTTGTTTAATTTTATTTGCTTTTCTTCTTCTGTGTGGGGATGGCATTGTCCATAATCATTCTAATAGAGCTGTCCTAGCTCTCTGAACTGTTGACAGTTTTCCTTTTGATCTTGGTTGGAATGGTTTGTGCAAAAACTTTTTATTTAATATAATGAAAATTATCAAGTATTTTTTTATAATGTTCTCTATCTCTTCTTTGGTCATCAGCTGCTCCCCTTTCCAGAGATTTGAGAAGTAAACTAATCCTTTTCTACTAATTTGTTTATAATATTATCATTTATGTCTAAATTCTGCACCCATTTAAACCTTAACTTGGTATAGGAAGTGAGATGTTGGTTCATTCCTGGTCTCTGTCATACTATCTTACAGTTTTCCCATCAGTTTTTAGCAGAGTGAATTCTTAGTCTGGAAGACAGATTATCAAACAAAGATTACTATAGTCATTTCTTGCAGTCTCTTTGGCATGTAATCCATTCTAATGATCCCTCCTCTATTTCTTTGTCAGTACAAGACAGTTTTGCTGACTGAAACTTTATAATACAGTTTTAGATCTGGCATGGCTATATTGCAATTTTTACAAAATTCCCTTTATTTTCTTGACCTTTTTTCCTCCATATGAATTCAGTCAATCATTTTTCTAACTCACCAAAGAAATCTTTTGAGAGTTTGGTATGACAATAAATAAGTAAATTAATTTAGATTCAGTTTTCATTTTTATTTTATTAGCTTGGTCTATCCATGGGCAATTGATATTTGATCAGATTCTGAGGAAAAGTATTTTATAGTTGTTCATGTAAAGTTTCTCAGTCTGCCTTGGCAGGTAGACTCCCAAGTGTTTTATTTAATTGGTTATTTTAAATGGGTTTTCTGTCTCTAGGTACTGTATCTTGTTAGAAATATAGATAGATGTTGAGTATTTATGTGGGTTTATTTTATATCCTGCTACTTTGCTGAAGTTGATGATTGTTTCCCTTCATTTTTAAGTTGATTTTCTAGGATTCTCAGGTATACCATCACATCATCTGCAAAGAGTGAGAGTTTTGTTTTTCATTAGCAATTCCAACTGCTTCAATTTCTTTTTTTCTTTAATTGCTAAAGCTAAAATATGAAATACAATAATGAATAATGGTGGTGATAATGGGCATCCTTGTTACACCACTAATCTTATTGGAAATATTTCTAGCTTGTTTCCATTACATATAATGTTTATTGATGTTTTAAGATAGATATATCTGATCATTTTAGGAACTATTCATTTATTCCCATGTTCTCTAGTATTTTTGGAAAGAAAGAATGCTAAATTTTGTCAAAAGTTTTTTCAGAACCTATTGAGATTTCTGTTAGGTTTATTATTGATGTAATCAATTATGGAGGAAATTTTCCTGTTAATGAACAGCCCTGCCTTCCTGGTATAAATCGTGCTTGTTAGTGTTTTATATTAATGATAGCTTGCTCTAATCTCTTTGCTAATATTTTTGCATGCATATTCATGAGGGATATGGATCGATAATTTTCTTTCTTTTTTTTGTCTTCCTGGTTTAAATATCAGCCCTATTTCAGTATTTTAGAAGTAATTAGGAAAAGTCCTCACTTTACTTATTTTTTCAAATGGTTTATATAGAATAGGAACTGATTGTTCCTTGAATGTTTGAAAGAATGCACTTGTGAATCCATTTTAAGGAGTTAATTGATGTCTTGTTTAATTTTTTTTCTTAGATAGTGCATTTAAGTATTTCATTTCCTCTTCTTTTAACCAGAGCAATTTATATTTTTGAGAATGATCATCCTTTTCACTTAATTATCAAATTTAGTGGCACAAAATTGGGTTAAATAGTTCTAAAATATTTCTTTAATTTAACCCTCATTGGTGGTAAAAATAATCCTTTTCATTTTTTATACTAGTAATTTTGTTTTTATCCTATTTTAAAAAAAATTCAGGTTAATATTGTACATAAATATTTGAGTTAAACATGTTTAAAATTGTCATTTTTCATTATGAGGAATTATGATTAAAGGAAGGAACTATATGAGATATTTTTTTTAAAAAAGTGAATGTGGTGATTATCAGTTCTGAAGGATTTTGTTTTGTTTTGTTCTGTTTTCCTTTGTTTTTTTCTTCCTCTGAATGAGAATAGCATTGTCCATAACTAGTATAATAGGGATCTACTACTTCTCTGATGTTCTGAGAGGAGATGCATGTAATCAAGATTGGTCATCTCACAATGTTGTTGATAACATCTACGTTGTTAACTTGGTTCTGTTCCCTTCGCTCAACATCAGATCCTATAATTCATTTCATGCTTCTCTAGAGACAACCATTTATGACTTCTTTAAAGAACAATAGTATCTCATATTAGTCATGTGCCATAATTTATTTTTATCTTTTCCCCAACTGATGGGCATTCGCTCAATTTCCAAATCTTTGCCACTAAAATAAACATACTATGAATATTTTTGGAACATGTGGAACTTTTTTTCATTTTTCATGATTGCTTCAGGATAAAGGCCTAGAATTGGAATTGTTGTATAAAAAGGGTGTGAACAATTTTATTACTCTTCGGGCATAGTTCCATATGCTCTCCAGAATGGTCAAATTAGCTTACAATGCCACCAGCAATGAATGAATATCCCAATACTCCCACATCCTCTCTAACATTGATCATTTTCCCTTTTTTTGTCATTTTATTATAACTGATAGTTGTGAGGTGATAACTCATAGTTGGTTTACTTCACATTTTTCTAATCAATAACAATTTAGAATACTTTTCATGTGATTATTGATAGCTTTAATTTCTTCATTAGAAAACTGTGTATTCATATCACTTGACCATTTATTAAATGATAAATAACTTGTAACCATATAAACTTAATACACTCCAAATGAGGTGGAAATTAAAGAGATAATTCAAAGCTATTTTGCTCATCTATATGCCAATAAATTGAATAACCTAAATGAATTGGATGAATATTTATTAAAAGAGACCAATGGCCCAGATTAGCAGAAGAAGAAATAAGTTACTTAAATAACCCCATTTCATAAAAAGACATTGAAGAAACCAACAATAAACTCCCTAAGAAAAGTCTCCAGGTGCCAATGGATTTATAAATGAATTCTACCAAACATTTAAAGAACAATTAATTCCTATTCTATGTAAACTATTTTAAAAAGTAGAAGAACAGCTAGGTGGAGCAGTGGATAAAGCACCAGTCCTGGAGTCAGGAGTACCTGAGTTCAAATCCAGCCTCAGACACTTAGTAATAACCTAGCTGTGTGGCCTTGGGCAAGCCACTTAACCCCATTGTCTTGCAAAACAAAAAAAGTAGAAGTTCTGCCAAACTAATTTTGTGACACTAACAGGGTGATGATACTTAAATCAGAAAGACCCAAAACAAAGTATAGTCCAAACTCTCTAATGAATATTAATATCTTAAATATGAATATCAATTGATATCTTAAATATCTTAAATAAAATTTTATCAATGAGATTATAGCAAGTTATTACTAGGATTATACAACATAATCAGGTAGATATTATACCAGGTAGGCAAAGATGTGTCAATATTAGGAAAATACTCAACATAATTGGACATATAAATAGCAAAAGCATCAGAAATAACATGAGTATGTCAATAGATTACAAAAAAATCTTTGATAAAATGCAACATCCATTCCTACTGGAAATACTAGAAAGTTGAGGAATAAATGAAGTTTTACTTAAAATAATAAATAGCTTCTATCTAAAACCACCTCCAAATATTATATATAATGGTAATAACTCAGAGAATTTCCAATGAAATCAGGGATGAAACAAGAATGCCCATTTTCAGCATTACTATTCAATATAGTTTTACAAATATTAGCTCTAGAAATATGAGATAAAAAAAGAAATGTAAGGAATCAGATTTGGTATAGTATGATGATATGATGGTGTACTTAGAGAATCCCAGAAAATCATTTACAAATCTCCTTGAAACATTTTAAAAATTCAGCAAAGCAACAGGATATAAAATAAACCCAGAGAAATCATCAGCATTTTTATATATGAGGAATAAAGCCAAAGAGCTAGAGGTAGAAAGAGAAATTCCATTTAAAATAATTATAGACAATATTAAATACTTGGGAATTTATCTCCCAAGACAAACCCAGTAACTGTATTAATACCGTTATAAAGCACTTCTCACCCAAATAAAGTCAAGTCAAAATAATTGGAAAAAATTTCAAATGCTCATGGGTAGGTTGAGTTAATATAATAAAATGACAATTATTTCCAAATAAAATTACTTATTTAGTATCATGCCAATCAAACTACCAAATAACTACTTTACAGAGCTAGGAAAAATAGTAGCAAAACTCCACTGGAGCAACAAAAGGGCAAGCATAGCAAGGGAACTGATGAAAACCTATATAAAGAAAGGTGGTCTCACTCTAAAAAATCTTAAACTATATTATAAAGTAGTATTCATAAAAACTGCCTTTTACTAGTTCAGAAATAGAGTAATGGATTAGTGGATTAGGATAGATTCTAAAGAAGTCACAGTAAATGATTATAGCAATCTACTTTTTGACAAACCCAAAGACATCAGCTTCTGCAATAAGTACTCACTACCTGACAAAAATTGTTGGGGAAAAAGGAAAATGGTATGACAGTAGTGAGTCATAGATACACATTTCACACGTTATACAAAAATAAGGTGAAACGGAGTATAGCATTTAGACATAAATACAGATCTCATAGAAAAATTAATAGATCAAGAAATTATCTATCAGATCTATGGAGAGGGGATAAATTTATGACCAAATAAGAATTGAAGCACATTATAAACTGCAAAATGTATGATTTTAACTATATGAATTTAGAAAGGTTTTGCACTAATAAAATCAATGCTGCCAAAATTAGAAGGAAAACAGAAAGCTGGGAAACAACCTTCATAACCAGGAGTTCTGATAAAGGTCTAATTTCTAAAATATATAGAGAATTGCATCAAATTTATAAGGTCACAAGTCATTCCCAAACTCATAAATGGTCAAAGGATGTGAACTGACAGTTTTCAAATGAACAAATTAAAGTTATATATAATCATATGCACAAAGGCTCTAAATCTTTCTTGGTCATATATTTAGGTCCTTAATAAGTCCTTCATAAGTGTTTGTGAAATTGAACTGACACTAAATCAGTTACATTATGTGAATTTTCCGAAGCATTTGGAAAATCATGTTTCTAATTCTCAATAGTAATTGATTACTTTGTGAGATAGAAATGATATGCAAAATGTTTAAATATTAATTTTAAACTTATTATTCATATATGCATAATGTCAATGAAATAATTCTCACCATAAAATGTACCATTTCTATATTAAAATGAGAAATGCTATACTATTTTGGACATAAAAATAAAGTTTATACTATAAAAATAATTATTTTAGGTTAAAAATTCAAGTTCTTTTTTAAACGGTTGGGCTATTTTCTTTCTCAAGATAGATGCTGTCTTGAAAAATGCACATTCAGATTGCACATGCCTTTGGGATAATTTTCATAGCTGAAGAAAATAGGCATGACCATAATAAAGCTAGAATCTCAGGAATACATATTCATTAATAAAATACTATAAAATAAAAAATTAATGATAAATGTGTCTTGAAATCATTATTGTCTAATGAAACCGATTTATAAATTAAATCAAGAATGAAAGATTAAAATATGCTAGGATACTCTAGTTCCCAATTCATTACAATGCAGGAGAAGACACAGTTGAATGCATGCTGTAATGTATGCATTAAAGGTATCTTGAGGATCTAAAGTATGTCTCAGTCAACTTTGTATCAGGATCCTTAAAGTTTTAAAATTTTGTTGCTGACACATCCATGTTAACAATTCTTATTCCAAGAAGATAACTCCATCATCCTATAAGTATTTAAAAGATGACAGCAGAAAAAAATATTCTTCTTATAATTGAAAGAGGCAGCAGCTAGGTGGTGCAGTGAATATAGCACCAGCCCTGGAGTCAGGAGTACCTGAGTTCAAATCCAGCCTCAGACACTTAATAATTACCTAGCTGTGTGGCCTTGGGTAAGCCACTTAACCCCATTGCCTTGCAATAACTAAAAAAAATTAAAAAAGAAAAAAGAAAGAAAAGAAAAGATTAAAAAAAGAAAGAGCAAGAGAATTAAGAAAACTGGTTCTATACCCAGTTTAGGCATTAAGCATTTATGTGATGCTAGGCCATTCAGTCAAATATTAAGTTAAACTACTCTGTTTTAGCAATTTTTTCGTTGATTAAGTGGAAAACATATGATAGTTGGCATCTAATATCAATTTTATCTCTAAAATACTATGACTTTATAAGGATAGAATCTATTGCTTATTTAATACTATATTATTTCATTCAGAAACAGTGCAGAAGTAATGCTGAAAACAGACTATAACTAAGGAGATTTGACCATTATATTGTTATGGGCTTCTGGGAAAAAAGCTAAACAGTATGAATATTCTAACATTAAATTATAAGGAATTAGTTCATATAAAAGACTTGAGGCAACTCTAGATACAAAATCTTACCAGAAGATCTCTAACTATATTAAGAAATATTTTTATATGTATAAAGTATAAATTGTCCTAGACAAAGCATCTTGATCTTTTCATCCTTATCCCACAAATAAATTAAAACAACCACATTTTTCTCAGTGGATACAAGGAAATCTAGTGATGTTTGATGGAATGAAGACATGTCAAATATTTTACTAGTTTATTACAATTTGAAATAAAACTGCCTAAAATCAATTTTTTGATTTTTACTTTCACTTTCTCTTTTAAAAAATCAATAAATTATAATTATTTTCTTGATTTAAGGGGAAGGATCTTTATTAAAAGTAAGTGTTATGATATAATATTCCAGAATAGAGGATTATGTAAAGACCTCACCTGTCCTTTTGGTAAGTGAAAGTTGATCAATCAATTCTCATTTATTTAGTAAGCTGGAGTTTCCAGGCTTTGGATAACAATGTGTTTGTGTGTTTGTATGTGTGTGTTGTGTGTGTGTATGTGTGTGTGTGCGCACATGCATTTCATGCTTTGAGAAAAAAATTAAGGGCAAAATTATTTAAATGAAAGAGATAATTACTTTGCTTGTTTATCTTACCAACGTATTTACTTACTGGTTTGTGCAGGATTATATAAGGTAACAAAACTGCTTGGAATAAGTTGCATGCCCATGATTTTTTAATTCCTTTGCATGAACTATATTTTATATACAAAAAAGTGATTTTAATAGAAATTATTTGTGCTTGCTTCTTAATACTTTTGACATATAAAAGGTGATATTGAGGGGCAGCTAGGTGGCACAGTGGATAGAGCACTGGCCTTGGAGTCAGGAGTACCTGAGTTCAAATCCAACTTCAGACACTTAATAATTACCCAGCTGTGTGGCCTTGGGCAAGCCACTTAACCCAATTTGCCTTGCAAAAACCTTAAAAAAAGAGGTGATGTTGAAATCAAATTTGTTATTGTTATTACTGAGTCATTATTCATTATTTCATTTTGTAATACTATTTCTGATTTTCTTGGAAAAAATACTGGTGTTACTTGCCATTTCCTTCTTCAACTTATTTTATTTATGAAGAGGCAGAGGTAAAAAGTGTTGTGACATGCTCCAAATCACACAGCAATTATCTGAGGTAAGATTTTTTTCCCCCATGTATTTAAATAATTTCATGCACCTGAAACTAATTTTTTTTAGATTTTCTTGCTATTATATAAGATTCAACATTATACATAGCATAAAGAATCAGAAATCTTTTAATTTAGGTAAAGAAAATTAAAATTAACTAATGGACATTGAAATTTTAATAAAAGCTACCTGCAAGTTCTATTGAGAAAGACTGAAGGCAACTGGAACTATTTTAATACTTCAAAAAGGATTAAATGATCTTATGAATGTATGACTGCATATTTAGCCATGACTTTTTCTAATACTGGGCAATTGCACCCATGTCCTTGCCCTACAAGAGGCATTTCCTTGTGCTTAATATTTTACAAATAACAGGGAATCACTTAAGCAACAGATTTTTCATCTTAATTCTTGATCTATATCTAACAATGTTTCCTTTCTGAGTATACATCTCATTGATGCTGCTTTTACCAAGGCTTCTAAAACTGTTAAATCAAAATAGAAATTATGAATTTTATCTAAAATATGCTTTAATATTCCATATCAATTATAATATGCTAGTAGGTTAAGACGTTTTCAAATTAATTGGTATCATTTTTAATCACTCATAAAGTGGCTCAGAAGCTAGATTCACAAGATAACTGGGTTAAAATATAAAATAGAATCCTACAACTAACCTCCAACTCATCCAAAATATATCCTTCTATAAATTTGGAAAATCAACACTAATTGCAGATAGTTATGTGTCATAAAATGGAAAAGCTTATATCTCTGAATTATTCTTAGGTTTTACATTTTTCATGAAAACTATCTTAAATATATTTTTTTAAACTACTTATATTTTGTGAGAACTGCTTCTATCTGAATCCTATTTCCTCAAATGGGATTTCCTGATTATAATTCTTCATGATGGTCAATTCAATATATTTTCTCCATGTTTGGTACTTGTAAAAAAGGCAGAAAATTCAGAATATCACAAAAAGCAGATTTACTGCATGCATGACTTAAAAAGTGAGTAACAACAGAACTAACCATATAGCAACAAGAATGATGAAAATAATCAAAGCAATTATTCGACTTATGTTTATTCTTGAAGACTGTAAAATCAATTTAATTATACAGAAAGAAAGTAAAGGGATCAGGAACAAAAAAAAAAGGAATATTCACAAAATCTTTCAGCTTTTAGGATCCAAAGATTATCAATGGTATTTCTTATAGGAATAAAATTGTCTTCAATAACATATCTTGAAATCCTTCAATTACTACTGAAAAGAGTGCTAGAATGATTCCAGGATAAGAGTGGTCTATGGACATGGAAAGAATGACAGAAAGATAACTTTACCTTACCAGAACAGGTTATTCAAATAAAAGGAATTTATTTCCAGTTTTCTATGCCAACTAACTAGGTCAGCTTTTCATCATCTATAGCTAGAATACCATTTTTTTCAAAGACCTTTTTCCGTTTCAAATGGTTGAAATGATCCTTAATGTGAATGTTTCTAAATGCATTTTTAAAATCTAAATGTGTTTGATTAATTATTCATTTCCTCTTAAATGTCTTTGGATACATTTTTAGTAGTGAAATGAATCAAATTAAAATGAAAAGCACTAAACTCTTTAAAAAGCTTAATCAGAAAAGCAATTCACATTTTGATAAGAAAGCCAAACCAATTCACTTAAGAATAGCAAAAATGGGACTTCCAGTGTCCAGATTTTGGAATAAGGAAGGAATCCTCTGAAACCTTCCCAAATACCCTTTTAAAGGAGAAAACCACTTCAGGATTGCCCTAGGAGGAAGGAAGCAGCCCACCAGTCCTGCAGGAAAGGTCTCTTTCACCAGGGTCTGAGAGGAGCATGGTCTTAAAGTAGTAATAGTAGCTGAAAGTCTCACAGAAATGAGAAACCACCCAAGTTGGGGGCAATTTACTAGTGAAGCTCCACCTTCCTGAAACTAGCAGCTTCCCTAGGCAAGTAAATACTTTGTTCAGCAAAGAAAGTCTCCTCCTCAATATCATCCCTCCTTGCCAGCAGTAACCATCAGTTACGCCTTTATCAATTTGCTGACCTGTAGTTAACTGACCCCCACCTTACCTATTAGCTGAGTGACCCTAGCCCAGCAACAAGAACCCTTCTCCATCAGAAAGAATCTTTTTTTAGTTATTGATTTTTATTTTTATTTTTGGGCGTGAACTTTAATTTATTACTATTACAATAATTTTGTTATAAGAGTGAATATAAACCCCCTAGCCCCCCAAAGAAGATGAGAAAGCTCAAGAATAGTAAAAGAGAGAGAGAAAAAATATATATACTTCAGTCCGTGTTCAGATAACAATGATTCTGTCTCTGGGATGAGTTGCTTTCTCATCATAACTCCACCAGAGAAGTTGCTTCAATATTTTTTCCCACAGTTTACTGTGGGAAATTACTAGCTGTAATTCCCTCCACTCTATTCCTCCCACTCTCATATATTCTATTCTCTCTCTCTCCTTTCATCCTGCCCCCCGTCCAAAAGTGTGTTGTATCTGAGTACCATTTCCCTCAATCTTTCCTCTCTTCTATCACCTATTCCCCCGACTACCTCCCCTCCATTCCCCCTTTTCCCATTCCTTTCTTCTCATTTTTCTCTAGGGTAAGATAGATTTCCTCACCCTATTAAGTGTTTATGTTATTTCCTCTCTCAGGCATTTCTGATGAGAATGAAGCTTCACTCATTCCCCATTGCCTTCCCCCTTTCCACTCCATTGAAAAAGCTTTTTTCTTGACTCTCATGTGAAATTGATTAGCTTCTTCATCTCCTTTCCCTTCCTCCCAGTACTTTCATTTATCACCCTTTGACTCCATCTTTTTACTTAATTATACCATTATATTCCACTCCTGACTGTGCCCTGTATGTATATATATATATATATATATACATATCTATATATATATATCTGCATATATATATAGATATGTATATATAGATATAGATATAGATATAGATATTCCTTCTAATAGCTCTTATAAATGAGAAAGTTCATATGAGCTATTAATATCTTCTTCCCATGCAGGAATACAAACAGTTCAATATCATTAAGTTCCTCATAGTTAGTCCTTCTCATCCACTACCTATATGATTCATCAGAGTCCTGTACTTATAGAACAAACTCTATTCAGCTCTGTTGTTTCAATAAGAAAGTTTGAATTTTCCCTGTTTCATTGAAAGTCCATCTTTTTCCTTGAAAGAGGAGGTTCAGTTTTGCTGTGTAGTTGATTCTCAATTGTAAACCAAGATCTTTTGCCTTCTGGAATATCATATTCCAATCTCTACAAGCCCTTAATGTAGATACTGCCAGATCCTGTGTAATCCTGATATGGAGTCTCAGTAGTTGAATTGTTTGTTTCTGACCGCTTTTAGAATTTTCTCATTGATTTGGGAGTTTTGGAATTTTGCTACAATATTCCTGGAAGTTTTTATTTGGATATCTCTTTCAGGATATGACCAGCGAATTCCCTCAATTTCTATTTTACCCTCTGCTTCTAGGATCTCAGGGCAATTTTGCTGTATTATTTCTTGAAATATGAAGTCTAGGCTCATTTCCTGGTCATGGCTTTCAGGTAGCCCAATAATTTTTAAATTATTTAGTTCTGGATCTGTTTTCGAAATTTGTTGCTTTTCCAATGGGATATTTCACATTTTCTTCTAATTTTTGTTTTTCTGGGAAGAGTTGTATTTCTTCCTGATTTCTTGCAAAGTCATCAGCTTCCTTTAGTTCAATTCTGTATTTGAGGAGCTATTTTCTTCAGAGAGATTTTTTATCTCCATTTCCAGCTGGCCAGTTCTGCTTTTTAAGGCATTCTTCTCCTTATTTGCTTTTTGTTTTGCTTTTTCCCTTTAGGCCTAAACTGGTTTTTAGAATACCATTTTCTTTAATATTTTTTTCTATTTCTTTCACCAACCTGTTGATTTGGTTTTCATGACTTTTCTACATTGCTCTCATTTCTCCTCCCAATTTTTCCTCCACCTCCCTTAGTTGCTTTTCAAAGTCTTTTTTGAGCTCATCCATAGTCTGAGCCAATTTTCTATTTCTTTTGGATGTTTTGGATACAGAAGATTTGATTTTGTTTTCATCTGAGTAAGTGTTTTGATCTTCCCTGGCACTAAAGTAATTCTCTATGGTCAGATTATTCTTTCTCTGTTGTTTACTCATTTCCTTAGCCCAAGACTAATTTACACCACTTCCAAGGCTTTGGGGATTTTTGAGGGGAACACCCCACTGGGACCTTTATTCCTCCAAGGTCTTATGCTCCTTTCCTTATGATTTGATATGTAGGGGACCACAGCATTTCCCTCTGCCCTGGAGCTGTAAGTTGCACTCCTACTCTTAGTATGGAAGCCCAAACTGCAACCTGGATCTGAGTGTGGGCACACAGTAGAGTCCTACCCCGAGGGAAAACAGAGAAATTTCTATAGTCTCCCCTGACCCTCTTACCATCTGTGGGTTGTGCTCTGGAGGTGCAGGTTGCTTTCTCCAGATTCATGCTGCAGTTTCTGCCACTGGTGCTCCTCACTCCACACTCATTCTGCTGTAGCAGAATTCTCTCACCACCCTTTCAAGCTGTTCTGGGGCTGCTTTGAGACCAAGGATTTTTCCAACACCTTGTCCTGGTGAAACACACCTTTCTTGCAGAACTTCTAAGCTATCTTGGACTGAGAAAATATATCACTCAGTCTTTCTGTGGGTTCTGCACCCCTAAATTTTGACTAGCATCATAATTTCACAGGTTTTGGAGTTTGAGCGGTAAAGAGTTCCTGGGAAATGCTGCCTTCATGCCCCCATTTTAGCTCCACCCCAGAAAGAATCTCTTAACACAACAACACATCATCATGGTTCCATCACTGGAGCAGGCCAGAAGCTAAATCCCACACCCAAGGGAGTCCAACAGGGAATACACCCCTCAAATATAAGCAACTTTCCATAGAAAGCAAGAACTAAGCACTGAAGTCCAGAGAAAGCTAGTACAAAGACTCAGAAGTCCAACCCAAAGAATGTGGGAAAGTGTAGGACCAGAGTCCAATTCTCACATAAATACATCAAGTCATCAGAAAGGGGGTGTGGAGCTTGACTATAGAAAGTTACTATGGTGATGGGGAGGATAAACACATAAAATTAGAAGAGTAGAATAGTATCAGAATGACTACCTGTGAAACTTCAAAGAAGAGTATAATTTGATTTCAGGACCAAAATGAATTCTTAAGAGCTAAAATGGATTAAAAAGCATATTAGAGGTGCAGCTAGGTGGTGCAGTAGATAAAGCCCCAGTCCTGGAATCAGGAGGACCTGAGTTCAAATCCAGCCTCAGACACTTAATCATTACATAACTTTGTTACCTTGGGCAAGTCACTTTACACCATTACCTTAAAAATGTAAATTTAAAAAAGCATATTAGTGAAGTAGAAGGAAAAAATTGAAAAAAATAGAGTATTTCAAGAGAATCATAAAAAGAGTAAATAGAATGGGAAAAATTTTACTGAGAAATATGACTAAAAATATAATTGATCTAATGGTAAATAAAATAGTTCATTGAAGAAGATAATTCCTTAAAAATTAGCATTGACCAAGTGGAAATTAATGACTCCATACTACATGAACCTATGATAAAACAAAATCAATAAAGTAAAGAAATAAAGAAAAAAATGGAACTTTATCATTGCAAAAACAACTGACATAGGAAAAATTTCCAAGGGAAATAATATAAGAATTATTAAAAACCATGATCAAAAAAGAAACAGAAAACTCCCCTAATATATTAGAATCAAAGGGTAAAATTGAAAGAATTCACTGAAAGAGATCCCAAAATGACAACTCCCAGGAATATCATAGCTAAATTTGAAAGTTCAGAGATGAAGGAGAAAGTATTGTAAGCAAACAAAAAGAATTCAAATATCATGGAACTACAATTAGGATTATTCAGTGATGAACAGAATTTGGTAGCTTCCACATTAAAGAAACTGAGGGTTTGAAAATTGTTATACTGGAAGTCAAAAGAATTAGGAAAACAATCAGAAAATACCTACCCATGAAAACTTAATGGAATTTTACAGAGGGAAAAAGAATGTCAAATGAGAGGATTCTCAAGCATTTCTAAATAAATGACCATTACTGATTATAAAAATATTTACCTCCAAATACAAATCTCAAGGGCAATATAAAAAATTATAAAAAGAAATAAGAAAGGAAAAGCAACAGAGATTCAGTAAGGTTGCACTGTTTGTATATACATGATAAGATAATATTTGTAATGCTTAAGAACTGTATTGCTATGAAAGCAAATAGGAGTATATGTAGAAGAAGGATATGGATATAAGGTGAGTTTGATGGTATGATGTGCCAAAAATAAAGATTTGAAAAAGAAAATTTCACTGGAAGTTTGGGGTTAATTATTCTATATAAAACAGTCATGAAAGACATATTATAATAAAGGGGAAGATGAGGGAGGTGGCAGACAAAACTTAAACCTTACTCTCATCAAAATGGGTTCAAAGAGCAACACACCCAAGTAACTATAGAGATTCATCTTAGCCCATTAGAAAGTTAAAAATTAATGAGGAATAATGGAAGGGAGAGGGAGTATGTTAAATGTTTGAGTATACTGAGGAAATTAGTGATCAGAAGTAAAATACTTTTGAGAAGAGAAAGGGTGTGGTATAAGAGAGGAAGGGGAATAAACAAACAAAAATAGCATGGATGGAAATACACAATTAGTTATCAAAACTATGAATTCAACGATAAAAATAGAAGTGTATAATCAAATTGACTGAAAACCAGAATCCTACAATATTTTGTTTACAAAAATCCACATCTGAAGCAGAAAGATAACCACAAGGTAAATCTAAGGGGCTGGAGCAGAATTTATAAGGCTTCAGTTGAATCAAAGAAGCAGGGATAGCAGTCAAGTTTTGAGCAACAGTAAAATATATATCTAATTAAAGATTAAAGAGATAGATACCTTGATGAAAGGTACCACAGATAATGAAGTCATATCACATATATATATATATATATATATATATATATATATATGCTCCAAATGGTATAGCATCTTAATTATTGAAGAAGAAATTGAATGAGGTACATGAAAAAATAGATAATACAGCTGTATGAGTGCATAATGTCAACATTCCCTTTTGGAACTAGATGGATCTATCCAAATAATAAAAAAGAAAGACATTAAGGAAGTGAATAAAATTCCAAAAAAGTTAAATATATTAGATCTCTGGAGAAAATTGAATATAAACAGAAGGGAATATACTCTTTTTCTCAGTAGTACATGAAACCTGCACAAAAAGTGACCCTGTATTAGGACATAAAACTTCAGAATCAATCCTTTTTAGAGCATAATGAAATAAAAATTACATTCATTAATAAAAAATATATATGAATTAAAATCAATTGGAAATTAATCAATCCAAAAAAATAAAAAATTCAAGTGGGTCAAAGAACAAATCAAAGAAATTGATAATTTCATTTAATAAAATAACAAAATGACAATATACTAAAATCTCTGGAATGCTGCAGCAGCAGTAGTTATGGGAAATTGCTTACAAAAGTAAAGAAAAGACAGATGAATGAATTGGATAAATAATTAAAATAAAAGAGCAAATTAAAAATTCTAATTTAACATCTAATCTTAAAAATCAAAAAGAGATTAATAGAATAGAAAGTAAGAAAACCATTGAATTAATATATAAGCCTAGAAGTTGGTTTTATTAAAAAAATCAACAAAATAGTTAAACATTTCATTAGTTTGATTTAAAAAAAGGAAAGAAGAAAATTGAATTCCTAGTGTCAAAAATGAAAGGGGTGAATTCACCACAAATGAAAGGAAAATTATGACAGTTTTTAGGACCTGTTTTGACCCATTGTATGCCAATAAATTTGACAGTCTTGATTAAATGGATAAATATTTGAAAAAATATAAAATAATCAGATAGACAGAATAAAATACATAACCTAATAACAGACAAATTGAATAAGCCATCAATAAATTACCTAAGAAACAAATCACCTATACCAGATCAATTCACAATCAAATTCTACCAAACAATTCTATGTAAATTTGTTGAACATTAAGAAAGGAAATTTAAAAAAAAGAAATCATACCAAATACCTTTCGTGGCACAAATATGTTGCGAATCCCAAAGCAGGTAAAGTCAAAATCAAAAAAGAAAATTGTAAACCAAATGCCCTAATTGATAGTGATGCAAATATTTTAAATATTAGCAAGGAGATTACTAGCAAAAAAATTCATATGATTATTTCAATCAATACAGAAAAAAGATTTTGACAAGATGCAGTGTCCATTATTATTTAAACAAAGCACTACAAAGATTGAATTAAATGGAGTTCATTTAAGAGGATAAGTAATACTTATCTAAAACTATCATCCAACATGATTTATAATGAGAATAAGCTAGAAGCCTTATACAATGCAAGTTTATTATCACCTATAATATTTAATATTGTGCTAAAAGTTTTAGGTATAATAATGAAAAAAAGAAATTAAAGGAATTAGAATAGTCATTGAAGAAACAAAACTATCACTCTACATGTGATATTTACTTAGAATATCCTAGAGAAAAACTACTTGAATTTATTACCAAGTGTAGCAAAGTTGCAGATACTAAATAAATGCACATAAATCATAAATATTTCTCTATATAACAACAAAGTTTAGCAGGAAGAGGTAGAAAGAGAAATCAAAATTAAAATGGCAGTAGACAGAATAAAATACTTGGGAGTCTATTTGCCAAGCTAAAAACCTGAGGAACTGTATAGATGTAACTGTAAAACACATTTCACACAAATAAACTCATATGTAAAGAATTGGAAAAAATTAATTGTTATGAAAAATGGTGTAAATATAATAAAATGACAATTCTTCCTAAATCAAACTTTGTATCATAAAATGAAAAATATTTAAACAATCTGGTACTTCATAAGAAAGAGATTGGTGGATCAGTGGAATAAACTGACATCATAAAAAGTTCATGGTTATCTTGTATAATTTCAGTTTTAAAATAAGAACTCATTATTGGACAATAACTGCTAGAAAAAAGTGGTGAACAGTATGTTGGAAAGTAGGTATAGACCAGCATTTCACACTGTGCATCAAGATAAGGATACATGATTTTCACAAAATAAGGGTGTTAACATAAAACAAATTAAAAGAAAATGGAACAGTTACTGTCTCAGATTTATAGATAAGAGAAGAATTTAGGACCAAAAGAGATTGTGAGAATATTACAAAATGTAAAGCATAATTTTGATTATATAATAACATAAAAAAATTACATTAACAAAATCAAGGCAACCGAAGCCATAAGGAAAACAGAAAACTGGGTGAAATTTTTACTGTGACTATTTTTGATAAGGATTTCTTGTTCAAATACATAGAGAAGTTAATCACATATATTAGATTGCCAGACATTCCATTATTGATAATGGTCAAAGGATAAGAACAGGTAATTCTCAGATGAAGAAATTAAAGTTATCTATAGTCATGCAAAAATGTCCTAAATCATGATTAATTGGTGAAATGTAAATTAATAGATGTCTGAGATACAACCTCATTTCTATCAGAGTAGCTAAAATGGAAAAAAATGAAAATGTTTGATGCTAGAGGAGATGTAAGAAAAATGGGACACTAACATGGTTGGTTGAGTTGTGAACTGATGTCAAATGACTATTAAAAACTTTGGTCCAGTAATACCATTGTTAGGTCTATATCAAAACAAAAATCAAAAAAAAAAAAAGAAAAGAATCTATCTATACAAAAAATATTTATAGTAACTTTTTGTGATGGCTAAAAATTGGAAATCAAAGGAAAGTTATGATAGGGGAGTGACTAAGGAAGCTTTGGCATGTGTTTGTGATGAAATATTATTGTTCTAAAGAAATAACAAGAAAAATGATTTCAGAAAAACCCAGAAAGATTTAGTAGAATTTATGCATAGTGAAGTGAAAAGAACCAGTAGGACATTGTACACAATAATAAGAATATTACTAGAAGAAACATGACTGACCAAGCTATTATCAGTAATACAGTGATCCAAGACAATCCCAAAGGACTAATCATGAAATATATTATCCTCTTCAAGATAAAAAAAATGATAATGATTAAATACAATCAATGCTATCTTTCACTTAATTTTTCTTTTATTTATATCTTATTGTGAAAATGACTAATATAAAATATTTTTCATATTTTTACAAATGATAAAAACCTTTTCATATTATACCAATATAAAGATAAGAACAATAGCAAATAGTAAGAATGGAAACTGTTTAAAGTTTAAGTAACAAGTTTGTACTTGAAGACAAAATAAAGCCAATGAAATTAGAATTCTTTCTTTTTATTGCAGAGAATTATGGATGAATAACAATTTATTTATCATTGGACTAAATTTGTATCTTAGTCTTTTCAAGTTGTCTTATCCACTTTGTTTTTCACTTTATGTTATAAGGATTAAATTCTGTGGGTCTGTATGTGGGTATGTGTTTGCCTTTAAGTAGGGGAAGGAGGGGACAGATTAATCGATCCACAAAAATACTGAAAATAAAATCAATGAACTAAGACTACATTATTCTGTTGACAGTCATAAATAGACTTCTCTCCTAAATAGATATGAATATTTGTCTCTTCCTTTTATTATTATTATTATTATTATTATTATTATTATTATTATTATTATTATTCATTGCCTATTAGGACATCTCCTTAAAGCAAGTATGCCATTTTAAAAAAAAATTATTGTATAAAAGTTCATTTATCATTAACTTTTAAATATTTATTGTTCTATTATTTAAAAGAATATTAGGGATATTCAGCACATTTGTAAACATGGATAATTACAGAAAACCATCTTTCCAAGAACCAATTTATTTTCCTTTTAAAGCAACTTTGAACAACAAATGATTATTTTCATAGCTGCTCCAACATCACAACACTCCTGTACCTTCTTATTTTACATGATTCTAATTCAAACTTCTGTGCCAATCTTACTTAAAGGGTTCACATAATGAACTCAAGGTCTTCCTCTGATTTAATAACACAGGAGTTCCAGAGTACTTCTTTGCTTAGTCATGTGTTGAATCTCACTAGTTTTCTCATCAAAAATGTTCTTAGGTATTTTAATTAAGGGATAACAAGGTGGTATATTGGATAGTGGGCCAGACTTGGAACAAATAAAAAATAATGAGCTCATATCCAGTTTTAGATATTTGTTAGCCAAATGATCTAGAGTAAATTACTTAATTTCTTTTTTCCTCAGTTTCTTTATCAGTCAAGAGGGATAATACTAATACTTAATTACCAGAATTACTATATGGATCAATTTAAATATTTCTAAAAACATTTAGAAAATACAATGTTAGCATGTGCTATAAATATTTCAGTTATTACAATTATCAATATTTTATACCATTTTTACTTATGCATTATTGCCAACAGCATGCTTCATTATGCTTAAACCAATTGATTTTTCCATATGATTTGAAATGCTTAGAATTTTAATGTGAGAAAATGCTGTTCCCTGATTTAATAAAATTTGGTATCAACAGCAATGGTACAACTAATTTTTCATTAATTTATATAATTGTATATTTATAGATGTATATATTCCTTTAATTTTTTTAAAAGCAATGTCTATATATATATATATATATGTATATATATATATATGATTCATTTTCACCATTATATGTCTTCTCAATGAGAACTGAATAAGCATCCCACATTTTAACATCAACAATTAATATCTATATAGTGAGGACTTCTGGAATCAATATGATCGCTTAAATCTTGCATGCTCCCAGAGGTTTTCCCTAAACAACATTAAATGAAGCATCTACACAGACATTAAAGCTACAGATTCCAACAAAATAAGGCAAGATCAAAGCAAGTTTTCAACTTTGAAGATCATGGAAGATCTTCATTGAACATCTTCATTTCTCTGTTTCTTCAGGGAAACAGGGAAAGTAAATACCAGCAAGACTGGAAAGCAGAAAAGCCAACTGGAGCCTTTTAGGCACAGTGAAGGCCTATCCCAGCACCCTGACAACAGCACAAGTCCAAGCTACAATGTAAGCCAGCAGGGAGGATCCCAATCCCAGACAAAAGCTAAAAACTAGGAACATTTGGGTAAAAGATAGAACTGAGTTGGGAACAAAACACTGCATAGGCAGAACCTGAACATAAAGGAGAAAATGAACCTCTTCAAAGCCAATGCCTGGGCTACATAGGTACCATTTTGGTCAGTGATAATCCAGGAATAAGACCCCAACCAAACAGAAACAGAGTTTAAACAGTCAAAATGAACAAAAAAGTAAAAGACTGCTAAATATAGAAAATTTCTATGCAGAAAGAGAGAATAACAATGCCTTCTCAGAAAAAGAAAGCAGTATAAAGTTAACTATATAACAAGTCTCAAAGGAGTCTATGGATTGGACACAAATGGAAAACCTCATACAAGAGCATTAAAAAAATTAAAACCAAGGAAGAGAGGAAGAAGAAAAATGGAAAAGGAAATTAGAACCTGAGCCAAATCCTGAAAAATTGACCAAAGAATTCAACTCATCTAAAACTCCAATCAACCACCTAGAAAGGTATTGCATCTAAACAAAAAGTAAAATTAATGAACTAGAAAAGGAAACACAAAACCTAGCTGAAAAATAAATTAAACACTAAAAATTAGAATTGGAAAAATTGAAATCAATGAATCTAAGACACCAAGATTCCATCAAGAAAAATAAAAAGACTGAAAGAACTGAAGAAAATACAAAGTACCATGTAGGAAAAATACATAACCTGGAAAATAGATCCAGGAGAAATAATTTATGAATTGTTTACAGAAAGCCTCTATCAAAACAAATAATATGGAAAAATATTTCAGGAACTTCCCAGGGAAATGTGTCCACATTTCCTAGATGACGAAGGGAAAAATTTTCCATTTAAAGTATACACACAACTCTTCCAGAAAGAGACCCCAGGATAAAAACTCCAAGGACTATCATAGCCAAATTCCAGAATCCTCAAATAAAGGAGAAAGTATTACAAGCAGGGGAAAAAAGAATAAATTTAAATACAAAGGAAGCACAATCAAACTTAAGAGGACTTATCAGTTTCAACACTGAAAGACCCAAATACATGGAATGCCATATTTCAGAAGACAAAGGGTTTTGGATTATAACCCAAGAATTTACTACCCTGCAAAATTCAGCATATTCTGTCAGGGGGGAAAGATGAATGTTCAATAAAGCAGAGATTTTCTAAAATTTCCTGATATAAAGACCAGAACTGACCAGAGGACTGAATCTTCAAATACAAGACTCAAGAGATAAACAAAAAAGTAAACAGAAATGGGGAAAAACAGATGTTAGTCATGAACATTAAAAGATGTACAGTCCTACAAGGGAGGATAACACTTGGAACTCTTGAGAATATTTCTCTTAAGATAGTTAAAGAATTGTATATAGTTGAAGATATTGAACTTAGAGGAAATGGATACAGTGAATTCATGTCCTTCTACTGAAAAAGACCAAAATGAAATCACTATATTTGAGACAAATTGCAGGGTATAACACTGTGGCTGATCAGATCAATACAAGCTCAGAATGCTTTACCATAAGTTGTACACAAATAGCCTAGGTGAAAAGTTGGAGAAATTTATTTAGCCTTACTTTTTATTCTAAACTTATGTATCTCATGTTTCCATTGACATATTTTAATTCTGGCTTGCTCATAGAGCTCAGCACTTTAACTGGTGGCAGCATCCTATACTGCCAGTCTTGTGCCTGTGTCTCCCATACCCTACAATCTATTGTAATGTTCTTAAAAGAGACCTTAAGAGTATTCCAGTATTTGGAGTACATAGAGATGTTTTACCTAATGAAATCAGAATTGACTTAAATTTATTAACTCCTTATAGGTTTGCAGTATCATAGAGGCAGTGGGTGGGAACCTACTTAGAATAGTTGAACATAAAGAAATTAGAATGTGACCTTATATTATTTCAACGTTTACTTAAAGGGGACTAAAGGACCATGACTGAGGTAATAAAGAGACAGAGAGAGAGAGAGTATACCCAATACAGTTTTATAGTTTTATAGGGTTATGGCTTTTATATATATATATATATATATATATAGGTTAATGAAATTATTTGACTTTGCATGATGTTTTGGCCTCATGAGAATTGTGTATCCATGGAAGGTATCTGAAAAGGGGGTAAGCTATATAATGATTACAATTTGATATGATTCATGACTCTTGAGAAGTATATTTCTAAGAAGAAAGAAGAAGGGAAGGTACATAATGATTAAGAGGCAGTTCTGTTTATCAATCAATCAATAAACTATTCAGAGTAAATTGTTTTATGAAAGATTTTCAACATTCATCCATATGCATATGTATATTTTTAAGTTATGAAATTTACTTCCACCCTCCCTTCCTAACCCCTCCCCTCAGCAGCAAACACTCAGGTTAACATTTTACATATATATTTGTGATAAACATGTTTACAGATTAAATAATTTTGATATGAGGAATTAGGAATAAGGGAAAGATATATATATATACATATATATATTTATATTTAATGAAATGCTCTTCAGATTTCAAAGGATTTTTAATTTTGTTTTGTTTTGTTTTATTTGGTTTTCTTCCTCTGGATGACAATAGCATTGTAGAAAGTATTGCTTAATATGGTTGTCCTAGCTGTCTGACTTACTGAAAGGAGCTGCTTCCATTAAAATTGCTCATCTCAAAATGTTGTTAACGTGTACATTATGGTCTTCATTATGCTTCCTTTGCTCAGTATCAAATCCTGCAAATCATCTTATGCTTTTCTAGAGTTCAACCATTTATGGTTTCCTAAACAATAAATAGGACTAGAAGTGGACTTGCTAGATAATGAACAGTTATATTGGTCTTTGGGAATAGTTTCATATTGCCCTCCAGAATGGTTGCTTCATTTTGCAACTACACAAGTAATGCATTAATATTCCAGTGCTCTCACAGTATCTCCAACATTGATCATTTTCCCTTTTTGTCATCATAGACAATCTAATAGGTGTGGTGATACCTTGGAGTTGTTTTAATTTGCAATTCTCTACTCAATAATGATTGGGAGCATTTTTTCATATGGTTGAATATAGCTTTAATTTCTTCATTTGAAAGCTATCTATTCATATGCTTTGACCAGTTATCTATTAGGAATAATTTGTAATGTTAAAAAATTTATGCAATTCTCTGTATATTTTAGAAATGAGAACTTTATCAGAACTCCTAGTTGTGAAGATTCTTTCCCAGTTTCCTATTTTACTTCTCATTTTGACAGCACTGATTTTATGAGTATGAAACTTTTTAATTTAATATAGTCTACATCATTCATTTTGCAGTTTTTAATGTACTCTATTTCTTATTTGGTTATAAATTCATTCCCTTTTCATAGATCTGCTAGAATATTTCTTGGTTAATTTATTTATTTATCTATAGCATCACCCTTTAGGTCTAAATCCCATACTGATTTTGACATTATTTTGTTGTTGGATACCATTTTCCAGTTTTCTGAACTATTTTTTGTCAAATAATGAGTTCTTATGACAGAAGCTGATGTATTTGGGTTTGTCAATTGGTAAAGTTCTGTTATGATTTATTGAAGTTTCTTTTGAACCTATCCTAATTCATTAATCCATTATTCTATTTCTTAACCAGTAGCAGATAGTTTTGATAATTGCTGTTTTATAATATAGTTTAAATCTGGTAGAGCTAGGCCGCCTTCCTTTACTTATTTTTTTTTTTCATCAGTTCCCTTGGTAATCTTGACTGTTTGTTGTTCCAGATGAATTCTGTTGCTATTTTTCTAGCTCACTACAATAGTTATTTGGTAGTTTGATTGATATGACACTGGATAAGAAATTTAATTTGGGTAGAATTGTCCTTTTTATTATATTAGATAGACCTAACCATGAGCAATTGTCATTTTTCCAGTTATTTTTATCTTACTTTTACTTCAGTGAGATGTCCTTTATAACTGTTCTTGAACAGTTTCTGGGTTAGTCTTGGGAGGTAAATTCCCATATATTTAATGTATTTAATGTTGTCTGTAGTTACTTTAAAATGGAGTTTCTCTTTCTATCTCTTGTTCTTGGGCTTTGTTGATCATATATAAAAATGCTGATGATTTTTGTGGGTTTATTTTTATCCTGCTACTTTGCTGAATTTGCTAATTGTTTCAAGGAGTTTTTGAGATACTTTTGTCAGGTTTTATAAGCCTACCATCACATCATTTGCAAAGAGTGAAAGCTTTGCTTCCTCATTACCAATTCTGATTCCTTCAATTATTTGTTCTTCTCTTATTGCTAAAGTTGGCAGTTCTAATAATATATTGGATAGTAATGGCAATAATAGGTATCCTTGTTTCATCCGTGATATTTTTGGAAATGCTCTTAATTCATCCCCATTATATACAATATTTGTTTATAGTTTTAGATAGACACTATTTATTATTTTAATGAAAACTCCATTCATTCCTAAATTTCTAGCATTTTAATAGACTTCAATGTTGTATTTTATCAAAGGCTTTTTCAGCATCATTGAGATAATCCTATGTTTCTGACCTGATCATGGTGTATTGTCCTAGTAATAATTGGTTCCAGTTGAATTGATAAATTTATTCAATGTTTTGGCAACAAAATTGATAAAGGAGATTGGTCTATAATTTTCTTTGTCTTTTTTATTCTTCCTGGTTTAGGTATCAGCACCATATTGGTATGATAAAAAAAATTGGGCAGAATCACTTCTTCTGTTTTTAAAAATAGTTTATAGAATGGGAATTAATTTTTCTTTAAATGTGTGGTAGAATTAACATATCCATCTGGACCTGGAGAATTTTTTCTTAGGGAATTTATTAATGGTTTCTTCAATTACTTTTTTCTGAAATGGCATTATTCAAGTATTTTATTTCCTCTTATGTTTATCTGAGCAGTTTGCATTTGTGTAAATATTAATCCCTTTCACTCAGGTTATACAATTTATTGACATACAGTTTGGCAAAGTAGCTCTGAAATGTCTCTCCAATTTCCTCCTCATTGGTGGTTAGTTCACCCTTTTTGTTTTTGTAACTGGTAATGTAGTTATCTTCTTTCTTTTTTTAAAGTCAGATTAAGCAAAAGTTCATCTATTTTATTGACTTCTTCATAAAACCAACCTTATTTTCCTTTATTAGATAAATAGGGGGTTTTGGTCGATTTTATTCATATCTCCCATGATTTTTTTTTTCAGTTTTTGCAAGGCAAACGTGGTTAAGTGGCTTGCCCAAGGCCGCACAGCTAGGTAATTATTAAGTGTCTGGGACCACATTTGAACTCAGGTAATCCTGACTTCAGGGACAGTGCTTTATCCACTGTGCCACCTAGCCACACTCCACTGCTCCGCCTAGCCACCCTATCCGATGATTTTAAGAATTTAGAATTTAGTATTTAATTACAGAACTTTAATTTGTTCTTTTTCTAGCTTTTTTAGTTATATACAAAGTTCATTGATCTTCTCTTTCTCCATTTTATTCATGTATGCATTTAAAGATATAGTTACTCCTTAAAACTGCCTTGACTGCATCCCATAAATTTTGGTATGATGTCTCATTGATATCATTATCTTCAATGTAATTATTGATTATTTTTATTATTTATTCTTTTATCCACTCATTATTTAAGATTAATTTAATTATTTCCCATTAATTTTTGGTTTATATTTCCATTTCCTTTTATTACATGTAATTTTTATTGCATCATGATCTGAGAAGTGTGCATTTATTATTTATCATTCAAGCACTATTTATCAGATATTAACAATTACAGCTTGACTGATTGCTTGATAATCTCAAAGTGTTATCAAAGTACCATCAAAGATTGATTGCTTGATTGATAATCAATATTATCTAAAAGTCATTAAGTTCCCTCTCCTCTTCTGTCTCATTAGAAGTGCATTTTTCATGAGTCTTGAATTATATCAAATTATAATCATTTTTGCCTTACCCCCTTTTCAAGTATCTTCCCAGGACAGGCTATCCTCTTGAACCAATGTTTCTTCCAAAGCCAAAACATTTCATCATCTATTTGTACCTGTTATCCAAAGCATAATTTCTCCCACACCTTACCCCACTCCCCACCCACAGTATTTAATCTCTTGTTAAGTAAAGTAAAGATTAAGTTTAACCCTGATTTAATTAACAATAAGCATTTCAAAGCATCCTAAGTACTGAGAGGCTCTGGAAATATCACTTGGGAACTTTACAAATAATTGTGAGTTATGGGAGACACTGACTCAAGACCATCCAGTTTATGATGCCCCTAACATAGAAAGTGTTAAGTTTTTGTCAGTACTGCAGAATTAAAGTGGTTCAAAGGATCCTGAGACACTGAAGTTTAGAGTTAACAAACCTGCTTTTTATCAGGGATATTAGGTCTCAAACATAATAATGTCTTCTTGGGTCTCTTCAATGGAGAGACAAGACCCCCATCATGCCCATATCCTCTAATTCCAATCTCTCCAATTCTATTCAATCCTTTAATTATCCTGAGAAGTAAAATTCTGTAGAGTTAGAAGTATTATATCTTCCCTTTTAGGACTATACTCAATTTGATAGTATTGACTAACATTTGTATTTTTTCTTTTTCCTTCCCCTTTTCATTTATCTTTTCATGTATCTCTTGAGTCATGTATTTGATGATTGAATTCTGTGTTCAGTTATGGGTTTAGTGTCAGGAAATTTTGAAAATCTTTTATTTCATTGAACATCCATCTTTTCCCCTGAAAGTACATGTTGAATTTTGCAGGATTGTAAATTATTGGTTAGGTATCATTTATGTATTATCAATAAAGTCAAAAAACAACAGATAAGAAGAGAAATTACATTTAAAGTAATTGTCAACAGCATGAGAAACTTATGAGTCTACTTGCTGGAGTAAACCAGGAACTATATGAACATAATTACAAAATACAAATTCCTTTTCATACAAATAAAGACAGATCTAAACAACTGGAAACTATTAATAGGTGAAGGGCATTCTGAGTTAATATAATAAAAAATGAAAGTACTTAAATTGATCTACGTTTTCAGTGTCATACTTATAAAAGTACCACAAAATAATTTATAGAGGTAGAACAAATAGTATCATTATTCAACTGGAGGATCAAGAATATCAAGAGAATTAAGAAAAATGAAAAGAAAGTTAGTCTAGCTGTACCACATCTAAAACTGTATTATAAAGTAGCCATCTTCAAAACTATTTGTTACTATACAAAGAATGATGGATCCCTGGAATAGATTAAGTACAAAAGAAGGAATAGTTAATGACAATGGTAATAGACTATTTAAAAAACCCAAAGACTTCAGTTTCTGGCATAAAAACTCACTACTTGGGGAAGAAAAAACTTCTGGGAAAACTGAAAAATAGTAGGACAGAAACTTGTCATAGACAAATAACTTACACTTTAAAGTAAGAAAAAGTTGAAATGGGTATATGATTAAGATATGAATAGTTGCCATAAGCTCTTAAGAGATCAGTGGATAGTTTATTATTCAGATCTATTGAAAGAGGATGAATTTATGAACAAACAAGAGTGAAAAAAATTATAAAATGAGAATTGGGTAATTTTGTTTATATTCTTTTACAGAAAGAAAAACAATACATCTGAAACTTAAAGGAAAGCAAAAACAACTTGGAAATCATTTTACAGTCATTGTATCATTTTATATATATATAGAAAGAAATTAGTATAGAAAATTTAACTTTTTGAACATAATTCAAAGAATTTTTTTAGAAAGTTGTAAAGGAAATATGTTTGGAACCTTTAATTCATATAATATTCATTAAACTTAATAGTGTCTAAATAATATTTTATCTTTGATAATTTAATTGAAATGATTTATGTCTTTAAATTAAATTAAAATTAAATCTCTAAACAATTAAATTGCTTTCAGTATGAATTATTTGAATTTCTTATTAAACAGAATATCAAAATTCACTCACTTAATCATAGAGTATTTAAAATTTTACAGTAGTTCTGGAAATTATAGTTCTGGAAAATTTTACAGTTTCATAAATTTGTACACTATATTTTAATTCTGAGATATCATGTGTTTGGTTAATGTGGAAGATATGTACAAATATTTTTGGTAGCTCCTACTAAAAGCATATTGTACTATCAAAATCCAATAGACTAGAGTTCATGGAAGGTAAGGGAGTGGAAGGAGACTGCCAGAGTCTGTCCTCTGTCCCTGGGACAGGACTCTGGTGCTTTGACTACATGCAGAATCTCACTATCTGGGGCCCCAGAGGGTTCAGGAGAGCTGTCAGAGTTTTACATCCTGAGGTCTTTGCAGGGGTGTCCCAATAATACTCAAAAGCTCAGGAAGCACCCCCAAACTAGGCACAAACTGGATAAATGAATGAAGAGACAAAAAAGGAATGTGACCATAGAAAATTACTTTGGCCACATGGAAAACCAAAATAAACAATATGAAGATGAGAAAGTCCAAGCTTCTGCATCTAAAGACTCCAAAATATATAGAAGTTTGGCTCAGGCTATGATAGGGTTTAAACGATATTTTGAAAATCAGATAAGGGAGGCAGAAGAAAACTTTGGAAAAGAAATGAGAGAGATGCAGGAATAACCTGAAAATGAAGTCAGAAGCTTAGTCGATTTGATTCAGAAAAATGTTGAAGAAAATAACATATTAAGAACCAGTTTAGGTCAAATGGATAAAACAGCTCAAAAAGTTATTGAGGAGAAGAATGCTTTAAAAATTAGAATTGGCCAGATGGGAAAGGAGATAAGAAAACTCTCTGAGGAAAACAAATACTTCAGATCTTGAATGGAGCTAAAGGAAACTGATGACTTTGCAAGAAATCAAGACAAAATAATTCAACACCAAAAGAATGAAAAACTAGAAGAAAATGTGAAACATCTCATTAAAAAAACAACTTGCCCCTTGTGGGGGCACACAGCAACAGGGACCATACTGCAAGAGGGAAGTCAGGTGGCCACTGCCACTACTGCTTGTCATCAGAAGGACAAAGGTAGATCTGAAGGAGTAGTTGCTGGATAAGGAGAAGGTGTGCATAGCAGCAAAATTCATCATCTATGTCCTCCCACCCCAGAGAATTGAAAGAAATATTTAATGATGTTCAATTACTGCTTAATAATGATAACCTTCGCAGGGACGGGGGAGCTCATGCATTTGCACAGTATAACTTGGACCAGTTTACGCCAGTGAAAATTGATGGTCATGATAATAACAGATCATAGTGATTTAGGAAATGGAAATTTTCTGGTTCCAAAAAATAGAATCTTTTTCAAATTGGATCATTTAAGAAAGGAAGCTAATGACCCCATGCCCTACAAAGATGAAAATTCCTTTGAAGCTCAGAGACATACAGTGGAAACTGCCATGAGAGCACATGTAAAGGAGCATTATCCAAATGGGGTCTTCACAGTTTATGGTAAAATTGTAGATGGACTTCAATCCATTGTTGTATGCATAAAAAGTCATCAGTTTCAGGCAAAAACCTTTTAGAATGGTCATTTGAGATCAGAGTGGAAGTTTACAATTACTCCTTCTACCAAACAAGTGGTTGATATCTTGAAAATTTAGGTTCCCTATTATGAAGACAGCAATGTTCGATTATTGAGCCATAAATGAATACAAGAATCCCTAACAGTGCCTAATGAAATCTAATCAGCAAAAGAATTTATTGAGATTGTAGAAGTGGCAATAAATGAACGTCAGACTTCCATCAGTAAGAATTGGCAGACTATGTTGGACACTACTTTCAAAGTCTTACATCGACAGTTGCCAGTTACACACACTAAGATTGACTGAAATTAGATCCTTAGTTACAAAATTGGGACAGAGATGCAGAATACTCAAGATGAACACTGCATAACTGGATCATTTTATCGTCCTTGTATAAAAATAAAGCTTTTGCAAAAGTATTCAGAACTGTCAAGTTACCCATTCAACATGGACTTCTGCCATTGAAAAAACACTGTAATTAAATAGTTTGGTTAGAGCATGAAGCTTAGCTAAACAATCTTTGTTTTTCAATTTTTTTTCCCTTATTTTCAAAGAGAGTTGGAAATCACATTAGGAAAGAAGTATTTTATTTCTTATGATGAAGAGAGGTGATTGTCTCTAGTTTTTGGTTAAGAAAAAATTAAAATATATGAAAACTATATTTAATTGATATAACCCTTTAATTAATTTTTTTATTAAGTGGAAAACTTTTTGAAATTTGCCAGATTCTTTTTAATGGTCAGTTCTAGTTTAAGATGGTTGATTGATTTAGCCATATATGCTGCTGAAGAAATTGTCTACCTTTCCCCCTTTCCTTCTATGTATGTAAGATTGAGTTTAGAGGTAATGTATTTTCTATATTAATTATGTGTAAACCTTTCAAGATAGTTATTTAGCTAACTTAGTGTTTAACTAAACTTTTTTTTATACAAGGGCTATTTTGAGATTTTGAAATTAAACAAATATATTTACTTCAGAATAGTATTTAATGTCTTCTTTCCTGTGACAGTTACTCAATTGAGCCTGGATTCTCATCTCCCCACAAGTTACATTTTATCACATAGCTACAAATTTATTATATAACAAGTCAGATTGTAAAATATATGAAATCCTGTATTTATGACCATGTTTGTTCCCCCCCCTTGGATTGAAATGTACTAAAATCCAATGGATTGAAATGTACTAAAATCCAATATGGCATTAAAATGAAAATTTTCCTATTTATCTGACAATGAAGTCACTTATTGGTGAGTCATATACTTTCTCTGTATACTGTTGCTCTTCACTAGTTGTAAATTAGCAAAGCTGTGAGGTACATATGTTGTGCTGTAACATTCTGAATTTTTCCATCTTCCTGTGCATAATTTTACTATTAAAACTACATTTATGGATGCTTTGCTACAGGGGTTTCAAGCCTGTAGTAACATAGCACTTGTTGTTGAAAGTTTTATTATTTCATCAACTAAACTAACACTCACTTTGCTTGAGAGTAGAATCCTTTCCTCATCTTCTTCTGCAGATGTCCAAGATCTAGAAAATGTTTTTTTAAGAAACACCACTTTTATTATGCACAATAAATTATTTCATTGGCATGAAATGTAAAAAAAAGAAAACAATAGAAAAAAACAACTGTTCTATAAAACAGATCCAGAAAAAATAATTTAAAATTATTGGACTTCCTGAAAATCATGCTCAGAAAATCAGCCTTGATCTCATTTTCAAAGAATTGCTATAGGAAAATTGCCTTGGTACCCTAGAAGCAGAGGGTAAAATAGAAATTGAGAGAATCCACTGATCTCCTCCTGAAAGAGATCCAAAAAACTCACCCCCACGAATATTACAGCCTAGTTCCAGAACTGTCAAGTCAAAGACAAAATATTACAAGCAGCCAGAAGAAAACAATTCAAATATCATTAATCTACAGTCAGGATTACCCAGGACTTAGTGTTATCTATGTTAAGAGCTCATAGGTCTTGGAATATAATATTCCTGAAGGCAAAATAACTTGGAATGCAACTGAAAATCAACTCCCCAACAAAACTGAACATCCTCTTTCAAGGGAAAAGAATGGACTTTTAGTGAAAAGGTGAATTTCACATCTTCCTGTTGAAGTGACCAGAGCTAAACAGACAGTTTGATCTTCAAGTATAGAACTCAGGTGAAGCCTATAAAGAGTGGACAAGAAGGGTAAATTATGAGGGAATCAATGATGATGCACTGTGTGTATTCCTCCTGAATGGGAAGATGATACAGATAACACTCATATGAACTTCTCGCTTAATAGAGTGGGTAGAAGGGGATTTTTATAGATGAGGCACAGGAAAGAGCTGAATTTGAAGATACAATATATTGTAAAAATGGAGTTAATGGCTGAATGGAAACTGTACTGGAAGTAAGAGAAAGGAAAGGTAGACTAGGCTAAGGTATTTCATGTAAAAGAAATTTCATATAGCTTTGGCAATGGTATGGTGTGGAGGAAGGCTGGTGGGAGGGATAAGGGAGCCTTCATTCTCATCGGAAATGGCTCAGAGAGGAAACAGCATACATACTCAATGGGATATAGAAATCTAGAAGAAAAAGGAGAGAAGGGGGGCAGGTGGAGGGGAGCAGTGATATGGGTGACAGAGGAGAGGGTAGATCATAGGTGAGGATAGATAGTCAGATGTAACACATTTTCTTTTTTACTTTTTGCAAGGTGGTGGCATTGGGTGGCCTGTCCAGGACCACAGGACCAGTTGGTTGCTGAGTTTCTGAGTTGGTATGAAGGTTTGAAGCTTTTTGACCTCAGGGTCAGTGCTCTCTCCTCTACACCATTCAGATGCCCTGCAGAACATTTTTGAAGTGGGACAGATTGAAAGAAGGGAGAAAATATAACAGATGGTCAGATGGTAGTGGGGAGGAATGGATGGAGGGAATTACAATCAGCAACTGCAACTGTGGAAAAATATGTAAGCATCTTCTATGATAAAGTATGTGACCCACCCCAGATAGACCTGATGGTATCAGAAAACAGACTGAAACACATTTTCTTTCTCTTTCAATTTATTTTTCATGTAGTTTTATATTTCTGTGGGAGAGGGGCTATTATGTTGATTCATAAACAGGAATATTTTAATGATATTTCTGTAAATAAATAAAAGAAACTTTTTTAAAAAATTAAAAAATACAAAACCCCAATATATTGTATAACTGAAGAAAAATTATAATCAACTGAACTCCTATGGATACAAAGTTAAATTGAGCATGCTGATTTAATTCTTGTGTTCTTTCTGGCATTTCCCATTATGCAAAACCCTGCTCCATCGAATCTATGGAAAGTGTATAACTTTATGACCAAAAAAAGAAATAGAGCACATTATAAACTGCAAAATGAATGATTTTGACTATCTTAAATTAAAAAATGTTTTGCACCAATAAAATGAATGCATCAAATTTATAAGGTCACAAGTCATTCCCCATTTGATAAATGGCCCAAGCATATGAACATATAGTTTTCAAATGAAGAAAGTAAAACTATATATAATAATTCAAAAAAATGTTGCAAATCATTATTGATTAGAGAAATGCAAATTAAATCAACAATGAGCTATCACCTTACACCCATCAGATTGGCCAAGAAGAGAAAAAAGAGAAAATTATCAGTATTGGAGAGATTGTGTGAAGATTGGCACATTGAGATATTGATGGTGGAATTGTGAATGGATCCAATCTTTCTGGAGAGCAATATGGAAGCATGCCCAAAGTTCAATACAACTGTTCATACGCTTTTACCCAGAAATTCCAATTGTAAGTCTATATCCAGAAGAAATTATAAGAAAGGGAAAAGTCCTCCATTTCCAAAATATTCATAGCAGCACATTTTTTAGTGTCAACAAATTGGAAACTGAGGGACTGTCCATCATTTGGGGAATGGCTAAAGAAATTATTGTACATGAATACTATGGAAGACTTTTATTCTATCAGAAATCATAAATGGTAGGACTCTAAAGAAACATGGAATGACTTACAGGATCTGATGCTGAGTGAAGGGAGTAGAACCAAGAGAACAAAGTATACATGAACAATAACATTATGAGAAGAACAACCTTGATGGAAGCAGCTCCTTTCAGTAGTTTAGAGAGCTAGGACAACCATATTAGACTAGCTATGGACTATGTTATCCCCATTCAGAAGAAGAAAATCAAAACAAAACAAAACACCCCAGCCCCCAAAAAAACCCTTCAGAATCTGATGAACACTTTATAAAAATTATCTTTTATTTATCTCTTTCCCTTAATCCTAGTTCCTCATACTGAAAATAACGAATCTCTAAACATGGTTATCAAAATATGTATGTACAATGCTAAACTGATTGCCACTGAAAGCAATGGTTCTGGGAATGGAGGGTGGAAGGAAATTTTGTAACTTAAAAACATACGTGTGCACATGAATGAACAATACAATTTAAAAATTTGTTTAAATAAACTCTGCTGCATCAATGCAGGCTGGGCAAAAGCAGAAATGGATAAAATAGTAGTTTGTGTTTTTTTCATTACTGAATACTGCTAAAATAGATTCTTCATCCCATAAGTCATGATTTTAAAAAATTGTAGCACAGAATCTCCTTTTTCCTAAAATTTTAGTTAGTATACTTCATATTCAAAAATAAATGAACAGATTGTATTCCTGTTGATAAATAGAAGGCCTGTTTTTCAACAACATACATTTTAAAATAATTTTTATGTTTTCAAGAAAAACAAAAATTTGATATTTTTTTTCTGCTCATCTTGAATTATTTGTATTACCTATCATCACGATAATTTAAATTGGCATAAATTACTTGTAATGTATTATAAACAAGTTTTTTGAGAAAGATGTTTTTCATAAATTTATTTTTGTGAAGTGAATTCTATAGTTCAATTAACTTCTATGGTAAAAGGGAATATTTAGTATTCTAGATATCAGAAATCTCAAATAAGTATAAAAACAACTTTATACTTAAGCAAATTTTTTTCTAATAATATTCTGTTATAATATTACTATGTTTTAGTAAAAAAGTTAAAATATAGAAATAATGTCTACATTTGAAAAATATATTTTACAACTCCTTTGCAAATCAAGAAATCTGATAATATATTTTTTCTAAATTAAAATCCCTTGCATTTTTCTTTTCTTTCAGTTTCTTAAAGAATGAAGCATTAGTTATAATTGTTTCCCAGGATAAGTGGAGAAGATGTAGAAGAAATACTATATACATACATATTCATATATGTATATATACATGCATACATATATACTTATATATACATATATATTTATATTGAATATGTATATATATATACATATATATTGAATCCTTTAACCAAATATTGTTATTGTCTTTTAAGCCACCACAGCAAAAAACTTTGTGACTATTATATATTATTGATTCTGAAAATGTGTAATTCATGGAACACATAATTATTTCAGTAAATTTTTATATTGACTCTGACTATATTTTTTATAATTTTCCAATCAGGCAATCAATCCCTTACTACTTTTCACTTTTCCTAAAATCACAAGTTATTTGAGCTTTATTGAGTTTTATAATTGTTCTAGTAACTATAGTTTGGAAGTATCCCTTATCTTAGGGAACCAAATCATTCATTATCTAAAACCTTTTATTTCCACCTCCTCTAATTAAAAGAAAACTGAGCCTGTTGAATTTCGAATGTTTTTTTTTGAGGTCTCATTTTTCTCTCATTCCCTCACAACTTGAAACTATTTTCAAGTTATTGATGAATGGTCTCCTCTCAAATGTTCAGCAACTAAAGGCAGATGTCTTTTTTATGACACCTTCATATCACTTATTTCGTTGCCAAACATACCATGACTTCTTAACTTGACAAATAAAATACAAATTTATTCACTGATACCTTTGAAGATAACAAAAACAATAACAAAAAGCTCTCTGAAAAAATTGATAAAAAGAATTTGAAATAATGATTTTGATTCATAGTAATAATCACCTTATAATTCCCTAGTTTACTTTTTATTTTAAAGGAAGGCTGTGGTTGTGTGTGATTAATCAATTTTATTGTTGTTAAAAATCAAGTTAAATCATCAGTCAACTATTAAGTGGCTACTATGTGAGAAGCCCTGTACTAACTCCTAGAGACAAAAAAGGGGGGGAAGCAAGTTCCTTCCTCAAGGATCTCAGCACAATCTAAAGGAAGAGGAACTAAGCAAACTATTGTATACAAAGAAATTATAAACAGGATAAATTCAAGTTGATCTGATTGGGAAGAGATTAGCATTAAAAAGGATGAATATTTTTTTCATTGGTTTTTTTTTTTGTAGGTTGGTATTTTTATTTTAGAATCTGCACCAGGGGCAGTTAAGTGGTGCAGTGGATAGAGCACTGGCCTTGGAGTCAGGAGTACCTAGGTTCAAGTCCAGCCTCAGATATTTAATAATTACCTGGCTCTGTGGACTTGGGCAAGCCACTTAACCCCATTTTCCTTGCAAAAAAATCTAAAAATAAAAAGTAAGAATCTGCTTCTATCTTTCTTTAAGTCATAGGATATCAGTAATGTAGGAGCTTTAAGATGCATGAGCACGAGTTTCAGTTGAACTCTCCATTGCAATCAAACTGGTCTAATTGAAGTTTACAGTATTCAACTTTCTACCTATTATTCACAATCCTTTATTCAGGTTGTATAATATGCTCAGGTCTCTCACTTCCCCTCTTCCTCATCAAGTTCTTAGCTATCTTCAAGGCTTAGTTAATGTTCCATTTTCTTTGGGAATTCTTTTATTTTTTTGCCTTTCCACATCCCCTTAAACACTGGCTATTTTCCCTTTCAATCATATTAGCTATTTTCATAGTTGTGAGATATCTTGAAGTTCTTTGATTTGCCTTTCTTTAATCAATATTGATATAGACTAGAAAAAATTTTTTTCTATTTGATTTCTTCTTTGGAAAACTTCATATTAACTTCTTTGAACCATTTATCAAATCATTTTATGAAGTTTATGAAGTTCTCCACCCCAACACACTTCCTCCAATTGTAGCCAGAATATCAAGCAAAGCAAAATCATTCCATGTTCTTTTCATGTCCTTTCCCTCTAAGTACATTCTCTCATTCTGTTTCCATAGTACTGCAATCATAGTCCTACAACAACCCTCCCCAGTCCAAGTATCAGGTAAACTCTTTCCCTTTTTACCTTTAACTCTCTAACCATATAGCAGTGCAACCCTTATTTACTATAGTATATATTAATACAAGATCACTTCTTAATCCAATTATGTCCAACCCTTCTAAGTATGCTCCCATAAGTTATTCCAATTGTACTACAATCATCCCTAACATCATATATATCTGAAAATGTCATTTTGTGATTTAGTTATATATATATATATATATATATATATATATATATATATATATATATATATATAACCTATAACAAATTTCTTTCCCTCTCTCTCTCCCTCCTTCTATTGATGCATTTCTTAATATTAAAGAATGAATGTCATAGACTGAGTACTTATTTCCTTAACTATTGAATTTTCGCTTAAAAAATCAAATCTAGATTTATAATAGCTTATAGTAACACTTTAATTGTACCATAAAAAAGCTGGGATCTCCCTGTCCATTTGAGAATTTTTTTATGAGAAACTGATTCTATCTCTCCAGACTTGCTGTTTCCATCCTCCCAGGGATTTTAAATTATAAATACTAGGGAACACATATAGTTTTAGTGACAATCTGAAAAAGTTAAGATTTTCTATAATTATTGTATCACAAATTCTATTTCCTAATAGATTGACTATCTACGTAATAAATTTTTTCAAATTAAAAATTGGTCATCAATTTTCACAGAATATCTGATAAAGTTCTAATTTCTAAAATATACAGATAATTGCATCAAATTTATAAGGTTCTAAGTCATTCCCCAATTGATAAATGATCAAAGGATATGAACTGACAGTTTTCAAATGAAGAAATTAAAACTATATATAATTATATGAAAAAAATGATCCAAATCATTACTAAATAGAGAAAAGCAAATTAAAACAACTATGAGGATCCATCTCACACCTTTCAGATATGCTAAGATGACATAAAGGCCAGATGATCAATGTTAGAGAAACTGTGGGATGATGGGAATATTAATGCATTGTTGGTGGAGTTGTGAACTCATCCCATCATTCTGCAGAGCAATATGGGACTATGTCCAAAGAGCCATAAAACTGATCATACCCTTTGACTAGAATTCCAATACTAGTCCTACATCCTGAAGAAATCATAAAAAATGGGAAAAATCCCACATGTCCCAAAATATTCATAGTAACTCTTTCCATAGTGGCAAAGAATTAGAAATTGAAGGGATGCCCATGAATTGAGGAATGGCTAAACAATGTTATGGAATACTATTATTCTATAGGAAACTATAAATGGTCAGACTTTATAGAAGCTTACGAATAAGGCAGGCACCCATTAGGAATCAACAAAATTATTAGACTCCCAAAAACCATAGCTTTGGAAAAGGTTTTTAATACATTTTCACTATCCAAAGGCAGGATATAAAAGTTACTATAAGTAAATGAGAAGAACTCAACTTAGGATGGGTTTGGATATCAGACACACTTCCTAGGAGGTCTGTTCAGGAGGACATGCAAGGTAGATTGGTTCCTCCTATAGCCAGAATCTTTCTGTCTTATCAGTTATGCTAAGACCTCCACAAATCTGAATCTTCCATATCCAGGTTCTCAACACAATAGAAACATGGAATTTGTTACTAGGGATCAGTAATAACTACTTCCATTTTTTAAAGCTTGAGGTTATTCTGTTCTTTATCCTGAGTGTATATAGATATATACATACACAAATATATATGTACACACACATACATGGATATGTATCTATATTTGTATATATATACATATATATATATATATATATATACACATACATTCATCTATGTTCTGCAGCATTTTCTGCAATAAATGCAGCTATAGAATAATAGTGTTCTTACAAAATCACTAGATGCTGTGTACTTTTTGGGAGGGGAATTAGTAGGGTGAGGAGAAATATGGGAACCATTCTATAGAAAAATTATTGATTAGATAAACTTTTTTGGGGGGGTTAATGAAAGTAAGTCTTCTTGCTCAAGTATATACATAGTTGATTTGTCACATTTGAATGTAAATATTTTGTATCTTGAAGTACCAGACAAGGATGAAGGGAGTGTTCTTTTAATGTTTTAATTGCTTGCATATTCACATAGAACTGAGATATATTCAATATGAAGGATTATTTCAATGATAGAAATTACACCTAATCCATTCTCATTTATCCTGCTTGACTCTAATTCAAGCATATAAAGATTCTAATTCTACTTATCTCATATTCTCTGCAATTCAAGAAAATAGAAATGGTGTATAAAGGATGTCCAGCAATTATCACACTTTATTTGCTTGCTTTGTCAGAGATATAGAGAAAAAAATACAAAAATAGATGATAGGTATAATATATATATATATATGAAATAAATGCATATTTGTAAACATGAAAATACTGAAAAATGAACCAGTTTTATAGGTTGTTAATCAAACTGCATGTCATAATCTTATCAATAGACTTTCTTCACTTTTCTTATGTGAGATGCTATACTAAACTCTTTTGAGTAGTTACAGATTTCTTCCAGGAAGAAACTTTCCATTATCCCAGGAGTCGATTTAAGAAGCACAATGTCATATACAAGACAACTCACCATCCACAGGGACTCATTTTTCAACTAGAATTCTATTTTGTATTTCCTTTAGGAGAATGAAAAATGTCTTTGGAAGCATTTTTCTTTTTGTTTTATGTCTTACCTGAATTTTATGATCAAAGGATCATCAAACAAGGTTATTTCTAGCATTCTTCTTTCCAAAGAACACTGAATAATTTTGGTGTAGGATAGACTCATCATGTTGAAAGTGTTGAAAGCAACAATTTGTAGTACCAAATCAATTTAAAAAAATACTGAATAAGCATATTTGAGTCTTCTATTCTTTAAATATTTCTGATTGTTATATGACCATCAAATTGTGTTTTACTATAAAATATTCTGTCTCATAACTATGCTCAACAAAGCTACCTTTCATGATGTTTAGATGGTTTCCATTAACATATCATCTACTAAAAAGGAAATCATAAATACTGATAATAGTGTATTTTGTTTTATGGTACTTTTGTTACCAAACTCTTGTTTTGAATTAATGACGTTCAAGATTTTTAGGCCCTAAACTAATTTACATTTGTGTCACCTCCAGAACCAATTTTCTCTTAATAAATTTGTCCTTCGCCAGCTATTTCCACATACCCCTGTGTTTTTTCTCTCTTTAAACCATTTCTGCCTCCCATTAACTAACCATTGGGTAGATAAGGAATGAAATATTGAAAGTAGCATTTGAGATAAACCTTGAATGAAGAGAAATATTATCTTAGGTAGAAGTGAGCAGTGGTGTATATTCCAAGAATAGGGTATTGCCACTGCAAAGATAGAAAGATAGGAGATTTTTGCTGTGTGTGAGAAAGAGTTGACTGAATTGCTGAGGGCAGGAGAGAGTAATACATAATGAGATTGGAAAATACTTTGAGATCAGATTGTAATGGCATTTAAAACCTATACAGAAAGTATTGTGTTTTATTCTTAATATTATATAAAGTCACCATAGTTTATTGATTTGGAAATGATGTCAAATCTGGTGACAATTGTTTGGAGGAGTAGATTGGGGAGGGGAAATATTTCAGGAAGAGAGATCAGGTAGGAGGGCATTCTAATAATATTGATAATAGGAATTGAAGACTTTGTCTAAGACGATCTTTTTATTATACTTCATGGTAAAAATAAATTAGTTTTAAGAAATCATAGATATTCTTTTTTTTGATATTTTATTTTCCAAATACATGTTTTGAATGTTTTTCAACAGTCAACTATATGCCTATGTATATTTTTATGTTCAAAATTTCCTTTCACCCTCCTTTCCCACCCTTCTCCCCTTAGCAACCAACAGTCATGTTAATATTGCACACACACATTTGTGTTAAACCTATTTACAGATTAGTCATTTTCAGTATGAGGAATTAGGATTAAGGGAAAGAAATACTTGAAATATTTTTTAAGTGAATGAAATATTCATCAGATTCCTGAAGGAATTTTGTTTTGTTTTGCTTTATTTTATTTTATTTTTCTTCCTCTGAAAGGGGATAGCATTGTCCAAAGTCAGTCTAAAAGGATTGCCTTACCTCTCTGAACTGCTGAGAAGAGCTGTTTCCATCAATGTTGATCATCTCACAATGTTGTTGTTAATGTGTACATTGTCATTTTGGTTCTGCTCCCTTCGCTCAGCATCATATCCTGCAATTCATTTCATGCTTCTCTAGAGTCCAATCATTTGTGGTATCTTATAGAAATATAGTATTCCATAATTTTCACATACCATAACATGTTTAACTATTCCCCAATTGATGGACATCCCCTCAATTTCCAGTTCTTTGCCACTACAAAAAGATCTACTATGAATATTTTTGAAGCATATGGGACTTTTTTTTCCATTTTTTATGATTTCTTCTGAATATAGGAATTGCTGAGTCAAAGGGTATGAACAGCTCTATTGTTTTTTGGACATATTTCCAGTATTGTTCTCCAGAATGGTTGGATCAGTTCACAACTCCACAAACAATACATTAATATCCCAATTCTCTCACATCTCCAACATTGATCATTTTCCCTTTTTTTTTGTCATCTTGGCCAATCTGATAGGTGTGAGATACCTCATAGTTGTTTTAATTTGCATTTCGCTAATCAATAATGATTTGGAGCATTTTTTCATAGGACTATATATAGATTTAACTTTTTCATTTGAAAACTATCTATTCATATACTTTGACCTAATTCTCAATTGGGGAGAAATTCTAGATATTCTTTCCTACTTGTCCTTTTCTTAGGATTTTTCATCCTTTTCTGTTCTCAGAATGACATTGTACAATTAACTCTTTTCTTTTGAATGCTATTTAACTATTTTTTAATTACATGCAAAGCTTTCAATATTCATGTTTTTGTAAACACATTTTTATTCCCTCCTCTTTGCCTTCCCCTCATCATGACTGCAAGAAATTTGATATAAGTCATATGTGCACAAACATGTTTAGTATATTTCCATATTAATCATGTTGTATAAGAATCAGAATTACATAGAAATATAAAAACACAAATGAAAATAAAATCCAAGCATAAAACAAGTTTTAAAAAGTTAAAAATAGTACGATTTGATCTGCACATAGATTTTTGCTCTCCATGTTTATAGTATTTTCAGTAACAAGTCACCAAACTGCTCAGAGGAGCTCAGTTCACCATATCGGATCATGACACAGTGTTACTCCTAATGTGTGTAATGTTCTCTTCTCTTGGTTCTGCTTACTTCACTCAGTATCATTTCATACAAGTCTTTCCAGGATTTTCCTGAAGTTCATATACTTCATGTTTTCTTACAGAACTATTGTTCATATACCATAATTTGTTCGACCATTCCATAGTTTATGGGTATCTCCTCAATTTCACATTTCTGCAAACTACAAAAAGGAGTTACTATAAATATTTTTGTACATATGGGTCTTTTCTCTTTCTTTTTATCTCTTTGGTATATAAACAAAGCAGTGTTATTGCTGGTATTCATAGTTATATTGCCCTTTGTGTATCATTTCCCCAGAATGGTTGGGATCAGTTCCTAACTCCAATAACAATGCATTATTCTCCCATTCTCTTGACCATAGTTCTCAGTCCTCCCACTTTCTCTCCTACATTAATCATTTTCCTTTATTGTCATTTATACCAATCTGAAAGGTATGAGGTGTATCTCAGAGTTTTTTAATTTGTATTTCTCTAGGTAATAATGATTTACAGTATTTTTTCATATAACTATAGATTATTTTAATTTCTTCATATATAAAATGACTTGTTCATATCCTTTGTCCATTTGCTAAATGCAGAATGATTTGCATTCTTATAAATTTTGCTCAGTTCTCTATATATTTTAGAATTGAATCGATTATCAGAAACACTAGGAACTTCAAGAGACTTTCTTTTTTCAGTGTAAGGTGGTGGGAATGGAAGAAGGGAGAAAAATTTGCAACTCAAAGTTCTTTTATTTCTTTTTTGTATTTTATTTAATATTTATTCTCATTTTGTACAAATAATGTTTTTACATTAATAAAATATACTTGTTTAAGAGTAAATGAAATACCCCGTCCCCCACATAAATTTAGACTTGCTTGAGCGATAAAGTAAAGGGGAGAGAAAAAAAATTTAAAATTAAAAAAAAATAATAGTAATAATTGTAATTATGGCCAGGTGGCACAATGGATGGAGTGCCAGCCCTGAAGCCACGAGCACTCAAGCCCACATCCATCCCCATACACCCAACAATCACCCAGCCATGTGACATGCTAGCCACCCGAACCCCACCACCCTGCATAAACCAAAAAAAAGAAAAAAAGACCCAAAATAAAATAAAATAATAATAGTAGGGGTGGCTGGGTGGCAGACAGAGCATTGGCCCTTGAGACGAGAGCACCTGGGTCCAAATCTGGACTCAGACAGCCAACGATCACCCTGCTATGTGGCCCCAGGCAGGCCACCCAGCCCCATTTGCCCTGCACCCCCGAAAAATAATAGTAATAAAAAATGAGGTCGAGTCTTTGTTCCAACACCAACAACTCTGTCACGGGTGGTTCACATTCTTTATGATAAGTCCATGGCAGAAGTTACTTCCATATTTTTCCACCATTGCCATTGCTGATCGTAACTCCCTCCTTTTGTATTTCTCCAATATCATGTACTATATTTTCTCTCGCCTTTCACTCTGACTCTGCTATAGGGTAGCTGAGTGGCACAGCAGATGCATCCCTGGCTCTGGGGCCAAGAGGCTCCAAGCCCCCCTACCACCCCTTAGGCCTAGTATCTATCTGGCCCTATGGTCCTGGAAAGGCCATCCAATCCCAGCCCCTTGCAAGAAGTAAAAAAGAAAATGTGTTATAACTGACTACTCTCCCCCCTTGGTCCATCTTCTCCTCCATGACACACATCCTCCCCTTATCCCTGTCCCCTGCCTCTCCTTCTTACTCCAGATGTCTATACCCCATTGAGTATATATGCTGTTTCCTCTCCTAGCCACCTCTGATGAGAGTGAAGTTTCCCTCATTCTGCCTTGCCTTCCCCCATTCCATATCATTGCAATAGCTCATTGTAATAAAGAAAAATCTTATTATATGAAATATCTTGGCCTATTCCCCCTCTCCTTTTCCTTTCTCCCATTACACTTCCCTTTTTTTCTATTGACTCCATTTTATGTCATAGTTTATCTTTGAATTCCACTTTCTCTTGTGCTTCAACTATAAAAGCTCCCTCTACTTGCTCTGTTAACTGAGAAGTTTCATATAAGTATTATCAATGTCATTTTTCTATACAGGAATACATGCAGTTCATCCTCATCAAGTCCCTCATATTTTCCCCTTCTCCTCCAATCTCTATGCTTCACCTGATTCCTGTGACTGAAGATCAAACCTTCTGTTCAGCTCTGGCCATTCCAACAGGAACATTTGAAGTTCCCCTGGTCATTGAATGTCCATCTTTTTCCCTGGAAGAGGACATTCAGCCTTGCTGGGTAGTTGATTCTTGGCTGCATTCTAAGCTCTTATGCCTTCCAGTATATTATATTCCAAGCCCTATGAGCTTCCATTGTAGTTCCTGCTAAGACCTGTGGGATCCTGACTGCAGCTCCACGATATTTGAACTGTGTATTTCTGGCAGCTTGTAATATTTTCTCTTTGACTTGGGAGTTCTGGAACTTGGCTATAATATTCCTAGGGGTTGGTTTTTTGGGATCTCTTTCTCAGGGGGATAGGTGGATTTCCTCCATTTGTATTTTGCCCTCTGCTTCTAGAATATCAGGGCAGTTTCCCTGTAATAATAATTCTTTGAAAATGATGTCAAGGCTCTTTTCTTGATCATGATTTTCAGATATTCCAATAATTTTTAAATTATCTTTCCTAAGTCTGTTTTCCATATCAGTTGTTTTTTCAATGAAATATTTCACATTTTGTTCTAGTTTATCTTTTTTTTTGGTTTTGAAGTATTGATTTCTGATTTCTAGTAAATTCATCATTCTCCCTGAATTCTATTCTTTGTCTGAAGAATTTGTTCTCCTCAGAGAGTTTTCTTATCTCTTTTTCCATCTGGCCAATTTTGCTTTTTAAAGCATTCTTCTCCTCCATAACTTTTTGAACTGTTTTATCCATTTAACCTAAGCTGGTTTTTAGCATGCTATTTTCTTCAGCATTTTTTTGGATTTCCTTGACTAGGCTGCTGACTTCATTTTCATGTTTTTCCTGCATCTCTCTCCTTTTGTTTCCCAGTTTTTCTTCTAACTCCCTCATTTGATTTTCAAAGTCTTTTTTGAGCTCTGTCATAGCCTGAAACCAATTTCTGTTTTTCTTGGAATCTTTAGATGCAGGAGCTTGTGGTTCCTCAACTTCAGACTGAGTGTTTTGAGCCTTCTTTTAGCTCATTTGCAAAATATTTATTGATGGTGTTCCTCTTATTCTCTGCTTGCTCATTTTCCCAGCCTGAGCCTGGTTTTGCTGTGCTTCCTCAGCTTTTGGGATACTCCCACAAGGGTCTCAATATGTGAGGCTCTGTCCTCCTTCCTGGTCTGTGAATGACTATATGGACCCCCCTGTGCTACGGGGATGAGGTGGAGGGAGCCCCTGCTGTTCTATGTGGGGGGGGGGGGGCTAGACTGCGATCATGATCTGAATGTGTTCAGGGCCCCAGAGTCATTTTCCAGGGGCAGAGGACAGAGTTCTGCAGTTTCACTCTCTTCACTCCCCTCCCTGAGTTCAATGGGCTCATGCCCTGGGGGCTCCTGCTTACCAGCTCAGCCTGCTTCACTTCCTTGATCTTGGCTGCCAAAAGACCACTTTGCTCTCTGTGTACCATGAGGACTGGGCTCCATGTACTCGCTCTGGCAGAGGTCCCCCTGCTGTTTCCCCAATTTGTGCCAGGTGCTCCCAAGGCGTAACTCAGGAGACTCCCCATCTGCTGTGAGCTGTGGCTCCCAGTGCCCTGGAGTTGCCTCCGGGAGGCTGAAGTTCTTTCACTCTGGTGGGCCACCCCTCTGGCCAGCCGCCCCTCCAACCTCAAGGAGCAGAGCCTTTCTGCTCTTTTCCAGGTTACCAAGAGTAGGAGAACAACCTCACTGAGTCCCTCTGTGGGTTCTGTCTCTGGAAAGTTTAGAGTCCTTAGTTTATGAGTTTTATCAGAAAGTGCCTAAGAGGGGATCCTTTCTTGTCGCCATCTTGGCTCTGCCCTGGAACTCAAAGTTCTAAAAACAAACATTAAAATTATTTTTACATGTATCTGGGGGAAAATAAAATGCTAAAATAATAAATTTTTTAAAATAAAGTTAAATTGAAATTGTTTTAAAAATCTAATTTTTTTCCTATTTGATATCTACAGAAGGCTGGCTACTCTGGCATCAAACAAACATAACCTTAATATAATAAGTTATTTGTGGATTCAATCTATATTTTGTTTATATATTATCTCAAGGTATTACAAAGGTGAATCTTAAAAATAAATAAAATACATCTCAAAATTGCCTTTTATCTTATTCCCCCCCCCCTTTGGAAAGAATTAGCAGAACTTTAATACTCATATCATGCATAATATATTTGTCATCCTCCTTAATGTTCCCTCTAAAAAATTCAGGGTTTGGAATTTACATCTAACATGTCAATCTTATAATATCATATACAAAACATAAGCATAATTTATTTCTAAACTTAGATTAATATTCTTTCTGTGATTAACTGATCTAGACCTTCCAAACTAGCCTCCATTCTATTTTTCCCAGAACCCTGATTGTCATTTGACACCACATAATCTTCGACTACAGATTTATTTCATGTTTCCTCAATGGAGCCTTTACTACAGCGTTATTGAAGTTATATAACCTATTGATTTAGATTTAGAGATGGAAAGGAAATTCAGGATCATAATATCCAACTCCCTATGGGTTACCAGAGACTCAAAGAAGTTGATTCACTTGTTCAATGTCATTTAGGTATTGATTAGAAGATCTGAGATTTGAATCCCTATAATCAGATGCATTAACTTTTCTCTTTTTACCGATAAGCCCCCAAATGTCATTTACTCTTATTCTCAAAAGACAACATTTCTTCCTTCAAAAAGTTATCAGATAAAATTTTTTTCATAGTCTTCTGATTGTGGTTGTATTCTAAACAGTTCTCAAAAACTCATATAACCTAATGTTCTCTCACATTACTCTAATCTAGCAATATGCAAAAGAGTAATATTTATATATTTATATTTCATTTACAATAGCACTTTTAGTGATTTCCTTGTATTTTTACAATCTCACAAAGTTACCTATATGATAAATGAGGAAAATGATTCAGAAAGTGCTGAATTTACTTTGCCAATGTCACAGAACTTCCTAGTAAGTTTTTGTAATCAGTTTTGACAATAAGTATCCCTGTCTCCAGGTACAACACTTTATCTTCTGCAATATTTAACTCAATGTTATCTCTTCCATTACTAAACAGGGTTATTGCAGTATCTTCCTAAAAATGTCTTTTCATTTCCTCTATCATTAATTTTTCCATAATTTATCTCATGACTATAAGAACAATTCTTTTGCTAGTTCTCCATCAAGAATCTAGGAGAACACCATCTGTATTCAGAGAAAGAATTGTGGAGTTTGTACAAAGACCCAAAGACTATTACCTTCAATTTACAGGGGGGAAAAAGTTATCTTATTATGTAATTTTGCTATCTCTTATACTTTATTTTTCTTCCTTAAGGATATGATTTCTCACTCCTCACATTCAGCTTAGATCAATGTATACCAAGGAAATGTTGTAACGACTAATAGAATGCCTTCTGTGGGGGCTGGGAGAGGGAAGCAAGATTAGGAGAAAAATTGTAAACCTCAAAATAAATAACATCTTTCTTTAAAAATAAAAAAAAGAATCTATCCTTTACTCTCTGTCACCCATAGAGTGAAATTCAAGGCTTTTTCTAATTAGATGACATATTATCTTTAGATGGTTTTATTTCATTCTTTCCAAGGTTCTTTCTGGCATAATGTATAGAATTGGCTTTAAAGTTTGGAAGATCTGAGTTCCTGTCTCAACTTTAGCACATAACAGCTGTGGGATTTTTGTCAAATTTCTTAAATTTCCATTGTCCCAGGCAAAATTTTAATATTATAAATTTTAGAACACCTGCTGATCATCATATTGATTACATAAAGTTCCTTATGTCAATGAAATCATAGATCTGAAAAAAATCATTTTTATCTATTCATTTATTATAGCAAAACTGGGCTAAATCATCCTCATAAATCCACTGGGGAAAATGAATTTAATGCTACAGTTTTTTCCAAGTTCACTAATTATCTTAGTTTTACCTTTTTTATGTCAAATAAAATGGTTTTTATCCATCATTCCTTTGGGTTTCTTAGACTGTAACAAAGGAACTAGCTTTCTTTTATTCTTTGTTATATTTTCCTTTCTTGGTTTTAAAGACATTAAACTTTTCAGGATATTCCATTCTTGCTAAAAGCATCTAATTTCCCTTTTCCTTAAATCTTATTCTTCTTTTGCTCCTTATTTATTTTAATCTCTCTTTAAGATATTTTTTCCTCTTGTTTCTCTACATATTCCCTAGATAACCTTACCTCATTGAATGCGTTATCACTCCTAAGCAAATGGCTCAGACATTTATCTCTGTTCCCTAATTCTCCTCAGAGCACAAATTCAAAATTTCATACTATCATCTCTTGGATCTATTCAACTGGGCATTTATCATCACCTCAAATTCAGCACTGTCTAATGTTGAAGCTGTGTTCCCTACTAAAGCTGATGTTCTTTTATTTGTTTCTGTGATTTGGACTATGATATACCCAGTGACCTAGAAATTTAATTCTGAAAATTTTTATTCTTTTCTCAGTTTCACTTAATACATCAATTCAATACTCTAATTCTATCATTTTTACCTATACAACATTCCCTTCCTTTATCTCCTTCTTTCTAAATGACTCAGTAGAATTCTGAAGTTAAAATTATGAAGACTTGAATTCAATCCTTTCTTTGACACAGGATTTATAAGCCAAGGATAATTACTTTTCCTTTCTCAACTATAATTGACTTATAAATCCCTTTTTAGTTTTAAATCTATGATCCTCTGAATTTGGATCAATTCTTCTATTCACTTCATGATTTTTCCAAGAGCATTGCTAAGGCTTCTTTCTAAATTTTTTAAAAATATTTTTATGTATTTGTTGTTCCAACAACATTCAAAGAAAGTTTTCACCAATTGTTTTTGCATGGTTTTGAATTTTTCTCCCTCCACCTGACCAAAAGCAATATAATATAGGTCCTGCATATGTAATTAAGTTAAACATAGATTCATATTAATCTTGTTGTGAAAGAAGAATCAAATCCAAACAAAAGAGAAAAACAATAGAGAGAAAAAAGAACATATAATGTAAGACAACTTTTAAAAATTGAAGCCAGTGACCTTCAGTTTACATTTAAAGTCCACATTTCCTTCTCTGAATATGGATGACAATATTCCATCACAAATCTCAGAATTGTCTCTGATTATTGTACTACTGAAATGAACAAGTCCATCATAGTTGAGATACTGTTGTTTTTAGCAAGTATAACATTCTTCTGCTTCAGCTCATTTCACTCATCATCGATTCATATATATCCTTTCAGGCTTTACTGAAATTCCATTCCTCATGATTTCTTATAGAACAATAGTGTTACATCACATTCATGTACCATAATTTGTTCAGACAATCCCTAGTTGATGGATATCCCTTTAATTTCCAATTCTTTGCAACAATGAAAAGAGCTGCTATGAATATTTTTGTATATTTGAAATTTTTACCTTTTTTAATGATCTCTTTGATATACAGATCTAGAAATTGTATGCTGGATAAAAATGGTGTCCAGTTTTAATTTCCTTTGGATATAATTCCAAATTGCATCAGTTCACAACTACACCAACATTGCATTATGTTCCAATTTTTCCCACATGCCCTCCAACATTGAACATTTTTCTTTTTTCTGATATTGGTCAATCTCATAGGTGTACATGATACCTCAGAGTTGTTTTAATTTGCTTTTTCCCTAATCTATAATGATTTGGATCAATTTTTCACATGACTATAGATAGCTTTAATTTCATTTGAATTGCCTTTCCATATTTTTTAACTATTATTAGTTGGGAAATAATTTGCTTAATTATAAATTTAACTCAGTTCTCTATATATAGTTTAGAAATGAGTCCTTTATCAGAGACACTAGCAGTAAAAATTGTTTCCCCAATTAATACATTCCTATAGATCTTGGCTGCATTGGTTTTCTCTGTCAAAAAACTTTTCACGTCAAGGTAATCAAAATTATCCATTTTGTCTTTTATAATGTTCTCTATCTTTTCAGTCATAAACTACTCCCCATTTCCATATTTATGACAGATAAACTATTCCATGTTCTTTTAATTATTTTATGTTATCACTTTTTATGTCTAAATCTGTACCCATTTTGACCTTACCTTGGAAAAGGATGTGATATATTGGTCTATGCCTAGTGTTTGCCAAACTATCTTCCAGTTTTCTCGAAACAGTTTTTATCAAAGAGAGACTTCTTATCCCAGAAGTTGGAATATTTGTGTTTACCAAATGGTAAATTCCCATAATCATTAGCTACTGGCTATTTCTCACCTAATCTATTCCACTGATCTATCACTCTATTTCTTAGCAAGTATCAAACAGTTTTTGCTGGCTGATGCTTTATAATATAATTTTCCATCTTGTATGGCTAGGTCTCCTTGTTTTGTATTTTTTTTCATTATTTGCTTTGACATCCTTGACCTTCTGTTCCTCCATAAGAATTGAGTTACTATTTCTTATAGCTTAATAAAATATCTTTTTGGACATTTGATTGATATGTCACTGAATAAGTAATTTAAATTAGATAGAATTGTCATTTGTATTATATTAACTCGACCTACCCTTGAACAATTGAATTTTTTCCAAGTTATTTCAATCTAAATTTCTGTGTATGAGTGTTGTTTTTTTGGTTGTTTTCATACAGTTTCTGAGTCTGACTTAGAAGGTAGACTTCTAAGTATTTCATATTGTCTACCTTTACTTTGAATGGAATTCCTCTCTATTTCTTGCTAATGAGTTTTGTGGGTTTATTTTATATTCTGAAATTTTGCTAAAGTCGCTAATTGTTTCAAGTAGTTGTTTTATTTGTTTTTTTTTTGTTTTTTTAGATTTTTCAAGGCAATGGGGTTAAGTGGCTTGACTAAGGCCACACGGCTAGGTAATTATTAAGTGTCTGAGGTCGGATTTGAACTCAGCTAATCCTGACTCCAAGGCCAGTACTCTATCCACTGTACCACCTAGCTGCCCTCAAGTAGTTT